>NC_056740.1:386354709-386623758 GCF_019279795.1 Protopterus annectens | reverse complement strand
AAATTTTGTACAAAGACTTTGCTGTCATCAGGGGCATGATCTCAGACAGAGGCTTAGTTAGGGTGGGGTGAAGGGGGCAGATGTTTTGGTACAAAGTGTTGTGAGTGTGATATCGGATGCTGTTAATGTGGTAGTGCAGCACAGGCAAGGCATTTAGAAATTAATGTTGTTACTTATTTGCAGTCTTGGTTGTCGCAGCTCGTGTGGTATTGTGAGAGTTTAACTGTAGCAAGCTCTTTGTACAGCTTACATTGCGTGAACCATTTTTTTCTCCTCGACTTAAAGTTGAGGGTTCACCAGATTAGGGAACTCAACAAGGCATCAGCTAACCTAGCTATGGTTCTGATCTCAAGTGCATCTTATAACTTGCAGTCTGGATCTTTACACTTGACTTGTTATTGCCTGCCCAGATGTTCTAACATCAGTTATTGATTAGACTTCAGAGCCCTCCCTGATGTCCTGTTTTTTTTTCCATGTTAACTTAATGAGGCCTTGCTTATCCCACTCCAAAAAGTCATTTTCAAATTCCATCATACCTTGAACTCAAGGTCAATGAGAAGATGTAGTATATACCAAACATGAAGTTCAGTATTGGTCTGTTTTCTGTACTCATCATGGTGCTAGGGTTACCCTGGTTTACATATAAATTGATCCAGCTTGAACAGATTAATAATGTTATTCTGACTGGTTCTTCTTGATCCATAAAAATCCACACAAGGAATGCTGAGAACAAAACTTTATAAAACGCAAAGCTTTCGGGTATAATCCTTTCTTAATACTGAATACTTTCAGTATTGAGAAAGGGTTATACCCGAAAGCTTTGCGTTTTATAAAGTTTTGTTCTCAGCATTCCTTGTGTGGATTTTTTTGGATCATTTGCATTTCTATTTTTGTCTTCTTGATCCATGTCAGCCTCTTCACTGTTTCTTCCCTGTAGTACCAGATTACTTTGCCTTCTCCCTTTTTGGTGCACTCAGATGGTATCTCTTCTTTAAATTCCTCTTGGACTGTTCCTGCTTAACTGTGTACTTCCACAAGTTTCTGTTTTGGATCTATGCCTTTCACAGTGTTCATGCTGTTCCACAGATATCCTTTTTGATGGGAGGGGGTTATAGTATCACTGAATTTCTGGTGATATCGCACTTGTGATGTTCCTCGTCTTTCACTGTTGCAGTCATTACATTTGGGTAATCTGCTGGCAGGTTGCCCTCAGTCGGCCTGAATTCCAAAGTCTTGGATCCTGCGTCGGTTGCTGTCTTCTCTTCCATGATGTCAGGTCATCAGGGGTATAAAATATGGAGCCGATACCAATTTCTTTAGTCTTTCTTGCCACGCAGTGCCCGAAACAGAAGCATTTCGCAAGTGCCGGTCGGCCAACTAATGAAATATTCGAGTTTGAGTTTCAGAACCGAAGTCTTCACTAAAGCTAATTACCCCGTTGGGGAAACCTTTTTCTTGCTTTTTACTTATGTCAGAAAAAGTTAATAATTGTATTACTTGTGGGAAGCAAATACCTCATAAGGATTTCCATTTATACTGTATTCCTTGCCTAGGCCCTGATCACAACGTGCCTGGCTGTCGGTTTTGTGCTAGATTTAACCAACGCACTATTAAGCGTTAGTATAATTTTGCATCTAAGTATTTCGGAAACAGATTTAACTACCCAGAAATGTCATCGGATAGCAATCCGACTACCGGAGTACATAAAAAATGCGAAGAGAAAGGCAGTCAAGATCCAAAACCGACGATGAAGATTCTCATAAGCCAGTCGCTGGTTCACCGCTACTCTGTGAGGCACTTTCGGAGCCCCTGATACCTGCTGCCTTCGAGTCGCAGTCCTCTACCAACACCCATGTGGAGTCTGGCATGCCGAAAGATACTCAAGGTATTGGACCGACGGATGTATCTCCCTTGGTTGGGTCCGGAGCCGGTGAGCAGGCACCGGCTTCTGAGGGTGTATTCAGACCTCAACATTTTTATATCAAACCGACGAAAGCTGCAAAACCAAAGGCAAAGACACCTTTGAAAACTAAAAAAACGATGCCTGAGCCATGTGCACAGGCCTCTATGCCTAAAAAACAGATGATCAAAATGGCTAAAGACCTTATTACCTTGATCAGGGGTACTCATCCCCCTCCAGATAAGAGGCCTAGGCAAGACACTGACTATGAATCTTCAGATCAGGTTTCTATTTCTTCTGATTCCTCTTCTGATCAGGAATTATCTTTACCTCCCTATGAGGATTCTGTTGCTGAGGAATCCATTCCATCTTCATCTCCTCCTGAGGATTATTATTTTGGAGAAACCTTGCATACTTTGAGGGAGCATTTTCACTGGGAGAGTCAAGACTTCTCAGAATCAAAAAAGAGGCTCAGGGATTTCCTCCTTCTCCCTCAGCACAAGCCTTTCCCCCTGTTTTAGACATTTTCTGCATTAAACAGAAGTAGCTCCGTGTTTAGCGATTTTTGATTGGCCCGTATGCCGATATACGGGCCAATCAAAACATCACAAAACAGAGCTACTTCTGTGTAATCTTGAACTCTGATATTCAGATTAAACAGAAGTAGCTGTGTGTTTATTTTTGATTGGCCCGGTCCAATCAAATAAAAAAATAAACACAGAGCTACTTCTGTTTAATGCGGAACGATAAGGCCGTAAGTCTTCACTTACAGTGAAAGACCTACTTTTTTGGCAGTTAATAACCCAGAACAAGTGGGTACTAAATATTGTATCACAGGGATACAGATTCCATTTCCACACTCTGCCAATGACAAATGGTTGGCCAGATCTGCCAAGAAACCAATGGGCAAAGGCACAGAAACAGGTTACGTTCCTCATGGATATGGGGGCCATTCAGACAGCACCAGAACAGGAAAAAGGTTTTTACTCAAGACTGTTCTTGGTACCCAGAAAGGACAAGACCTGGCGGCTAATACTGGATTTATTGATTTTGAACACATACCTGGACATTCCAAAATTCACAGTGCTTACTTTGCAACAGCTCCTGCCCATGCTGGGCAAGAATGCTTGGCTGGTGACTTTAGACCTAAAAGAGGCATACCTGCATGTCCCAATAAGACAGTCGTGCAGAAGATGCCTCAGATTCAAGGCTGGCTTAATGCATTACCAATTCTTATTATAAAATATAAACTTCGGACTCAACACGACTTTGTATAATTTTAAGAACAAAAAGATTTATTACCAATTCTCTGCACTGCACTTTGGCTTATCTACTGTGCCCATGGTCTTTACAAAGTGCCTGGCACCAGTAATTGCATTTTGCAGACAAGTATTCAAATATATCCTTACTTGGACGACTGCTTCATTCAAGCAGAAAACAAGGACACTCTTCTACGACACCTGGCGTTTGTGAAAAGGCTTCTAACATGCCTAGGGTACACAGTAAACAAAAAGAAATCACAACTGGTACCCTCTCAAAACATAACATTCCTGGGTGCAAGCTTGAATACAACTTCCCAGATGGCTTATCTCATGCCAGACAAACAAAGGCAACTGACTACTTACTTCAAACTGATGGCAACAAAAACACAGTCTTCTGCAAGACAAATTCTGCAGGTTCTGGGCTTCATGGCATCCTGCATCCTACTAATTCCATATGCAAGACTGCATATGAGGAAACTTCAGTGGTACCTAAAAAGTTTATGGAGTCAACATTCACACAGTCTGGAAACGATTCCTCTAATCCCCTGCCTGCAACAGGAGTTTCTATAGTGAGCAAAGGCCTGTCACCAAAACATGGGACGGCCCTTCACTCTACCCCCTGCCAGCCAAACCTTAACAACAGACGCCTCAGATTATGCCTGGGGGATCCACATGGCAGGAAGATGCATTCAGGGCATATGGGCACCAAATCAAATGCATCTACATATCAACCAGAAAGAGATGCTAGCTGTTCAAAATGCCCTAACAACCTTCAAGGACTTAATTCATCCAGGACAACTACTGATAAAGACTGACAACACCACAGTCATGTGGTATATAAACAAGCAAGGGGACACACACTCATACCCCCTTTGCAGAATGGCACTGTGGAACACAGTTTTGACCTACCCAATAAATCTGCAAGCTCAATTCCTGCCAGGAAAACAAAACACTCTGGCAGACGACTTAAGCAGAAACCTTATGGATCCTCACGAGTGGAAACTAAATCCACAAGTCTTCAGCATGATAGCAGAGAAATGGGGGAGCCCAGTCATAGACCTATTTGCCTCTCCTCAAATTTATCAACTGAAAAGATTCTGCACAAGGACTTATCACAGACAAGCATAGAAAGTGGACGCCCTATCCTTCATTTGGAAAAACTTATCAGTTTACGCTTTTCCTCCTCTGCCTCTTCTACCCAAGGTCCTCCTAAAAGTCAGACAAGAGAAGCCAAAGATGATATTAATTGTCCCGGACTGGCCCCGCCAATACTGGTACCCAATCCCAAGGAACTTGTCTCAATACCCAGCTTGGACCTTACCTCAAAAACCACAACTACTGTCCCAGCAAAACAATCAGATCCTACACAAGCAACTTCAGACTCTGAACCTGGCAACATGGCTAATCCTGTAATCATACATATGTCACCTCTCAGTAAAGCTGTAATGGATGTCCTTTGGGAAGCCAGAAGGCCTAGTACTTGAAAATCTTATGCTGACAAATGGAAGAGATTCTGTGCTTGGAATCAAGCACAAGGAACGGATACAGGAGAACCGCATATTCCTCCGATATTACAATACTTAACTGAGATGCTTGACAAAGGCCTATCTTTCTCATCAATCAAAATCCATGCCTCTGCCATTTCAGCTCATTACAATACAGAGCCACCAATCTTTTCTCATCCTTTAAAGCACTATCTTAGAGGAGCCAAAAATGTAAGGCCTCCTAGAAGATCACCATTACCTGCATGGGGCCTCAATTATTTGTTGGAAAAGCTCACCCTGCCTCCATTTGAACCAGCTGCTACTGCTGATATAAAGTTCTTATCATGGAGGACAGCTCTGCTGCGAGCAATTACTTCAGCAAGAAGAGTTTCAGAGCTACAGGCCCTTATGGCTGTAGAGCCTTTTATCATATTTTACCCAGACAGGGTGTCTCTGAGGACAAATCCTACTTTTATTCCTAAGGTAATTTCCATTGTGGCTCTTAACCAAACAATTCATCTGCTAACTTTTTATTCAAATCCGCAGAGCAAAGGAGAGAGAATTCTGCATTCCTTGGACATTTCACAGACAGCTAAGATTCTACTTGAGCTGGACTAAAACGCTAAGAAAAGCTGAGCAATTACTAATGTCATATGCTGCAGGATCAGAAGGAAAGGCTATTTCAAAGCAGACGGTTTCAGTGTATAAGCCATTGCATCCGTTTCTGCTACTTACACCATGGCAAACCTGTGCCCAAGGGCATTAGGTCTCACTCCACCAGGGCTGCAGCTACTTCAGCAGCCTTTCTCAGAGGAGTACCAACCAAGGACATTCTAGTGGCTGCTACTTGGAATTCTGTTCACACCTTCACAAAGCATTACCATTTGCCTCTTTACTCTAAGTCCAGAGCAGGCTTTGCCACTAAAGTGCTGCAAGGCTTTATAGCCTCACCTAATGCTGTTTAGCTCCAGCCTCCCAACCATAGCTTTGGGATTCTACCCAAATGTAAGGACTGCAACAGTGAAACACGAAGAACATAATACAGTTGTGTACACTTACCATAAATGTAGATGTTCGAGTGTATTCACTGTTGCAGTCCAGGTTACCCTCCTGCCATCCCCCTGTTATTCTACAGTTTATCTTTTCTTCTCTGTCTTTTATAACCTATGTGGTGTATTTGCTTGTAGATTAAGGTAAAGTTTATATTGATGCATGTATGTATATATATATATATATATATATATATATATATGTATGTATGTATATAAAATATTTAGAATATTGCTACCTTTTTGGGGGCACCTGACATCGAGGTCAAGATAAACTAAAGAAAATGGCGTTGGCCGCATGTTTTATACCCCTGATGACCTGACGTCATGAAAGGGAAGACAGCAAACGACGCAGGACCCAAGACTTTGGAATTCAGGCCGACTGAGGGCAACCTGCCAGCAGATTACCCAAATGTAATGACTGCAACAGTGAACACACTCAAACATCTACATTTATGGTAAGTATACATAACTGTACTTTTCTCCTTTTCTCAGGAATGTATCCAAGTGTGCGCTTTCTTTTATTTATTTATTTTTGAGTGTGCATGTTCTTTAATGGATAATCAGTTGATTCTCCATCACTGACTTTTATTTGTAATCGGTTAAAACTGAATGCTTACAGGATAAAAGCTTTGGCTGTGCATGCCATATTGAGAAAATCATCTGCTTCGTCTCTTCTGTCTATATTTTTTTATATATATTTTTGTAACTGAAATAAACAAGAACTTGTGTTTTTAGTGCATGATTATGACATCATTCTTGGTGATCAGCAGACATTTAGGGACCATGTGTCTTCTGTGTTCAAGTCATGTTTTTCACTGAGGAATATTGCCACGTTGGGGACTTCATGTTTCCTGAGGGGTATCTGTTGTGCTTCACATGTGGGTTTCTTCTCACCTAAAGGATTGTAATGACCTTGGGCTTCCTGCCACCAAATTGGTTGATTGACAACTAGTGCAAGTCTAAGCAGCATGATTACTCAATGGTATGCCTAATTATGAACATGCTGTTTCCCTGCTGCAGTACTTGCATTGTTTCCTTTTAGGGGAAATTATAGTTGTCAAATTTTTGATGGTGGTCTTGCCCGTGAATGGCTTGGATCCTACATGTTTAAGGAGCTAATTGTTCCTTATGCCTGTTACTGATGATTGATTGTACCACCCAGGGGCTTCTAGTAGTTCCTAAATCATGGCTTAACACTTCTTCAGCCTTTTTGCCTGTCAGACCCTGCACACTTGGATTCTTCTGTCTTGGTGGTTTAGGAGATAATCACTGTACTTTGTCTTCAGTGGCAGCCTTAGTAAACAACTTATGTTTTTGACAGATTGTCATTATTATTATCAGTACTTTGGATGAAACATTATACTCACCATCTGCATGAGTTGGCAGTAGATCGGGTGGATGCAAATGATCCCACAGCACTTGTCAAAAGCAGTTTGGGAAGTTTCCCTATGCCATGAGCAAATTTACCTGAGTTAGTATGAATACCACCTCAGGTCTTCCTTGAAAAAGTGCCACAGGGCTAGTGGGACTAATCCTGTCAACAGAGTGTAAATAAATAAAAATATTCTAAAGCTGTAATTTATCCTGTGCTTATTTTTATTGCAGGTACTTGGTTTTCTGGGTCTATATTAGATTACCGAACGCTTAAAAAAGCAAATGGTGATTAATCGACCCTATGTAAATGAAAGCTTACAATGTCGAAGTATGAGAACAGCAATTTTTTTCAAGGAATAAAATTGCTGTTCCAACAAAAAAAAAAACAATTTCAAACATTACATTGTGGGGGGCTTCACCCCCCCCCCATACTTAAATATACCAACTCCGAGATCACACTACAGTGCCGAAAATGGCAAAGTACTGGAGCAGCCAAGCAAATTCTTTCCCAGGGAAAGAATTTGCTTAACAGCCGCTCCGATATTTTGCGTTTTCACCCTTTTATGTTCGACCAAGACTCATTCGAAAGAATGCATCTTCGGTCTTGTAATATAGACCCAGTTTTCTGAGCCTTCAAACTGAATTTTAATAGAAAGCTTTACAGCACACACTGAATAGAGCTAAAAAATGCTACAGTAGGGAAATAAGCACCAACATGTATACGTACAAACATATAAACACACAAGTAGCTGTATATAACATGGACTAAATGCTTGGAAATGAAATAAGGTATTCAGAAATACAGTTATTGTAAGTAAACTTGACTGTTCTTTCATTTGTCTATGTACCTAGTCAATTGCAAGAACATTGCTTATGGAGGTCATTTCTTTTCTTCCCTCCTTTGACCATCAGCAACCCCACCCCTGCCACTCAGCTCATCTGTTCCTCATGAGTTGGGCATGAGCCCTACAACCCATTCATTAAATTGGGAGGGGGCATTAGTACACTGGGAATGGTGCTGTCATTTGTGAGTAGAATGGTATTTAGTTTTTTTATTTTTGTTTTATAGCCCTATCTCCTATCAGCAGCTCTCTCTTGGGCTGCACTGATGCTGATCCCAAGGATAAATGCCTGCTGCCACACCCCACCTGCTTGTCTTCAGTCTTGGGCAGCTGGATCCTGCTAGGTACTAACTGCAGTGAAATTCACCTTCTCGCCTGCAGAAGTCATCAATGCAATGAGCCAAAGCTGCCTGCCGCCCACACCCCCACTGATGGGTGAGCTGGTATTAGCCACTGTCACCCATCTTCCTTGCCTGGCTCCTCTATTGCCCATACTGCTAATTGAGCATGATTTGTCTGGGTTTTAGTGAGAGCTTTGCCCACTTACACCACAGGGGCAGGGTTTACTGAGGTAAATTTTTAGCTTTTGTTTAAAAGTTACAAGAAAAGGTTCTGTCTCAAGAAAAGGAAGATTTTTTTCTTGTTTTCTGACAGTTGAATATTTGACCACTTTCCTGCTTCACCAAGTTAGCTGCTTTGTTCCTCAGAGGCAAGAGCCTCTGGTTTCTCCTTAGACAGTGGTTGTGTGTAAGGATTTGTGCTATCATCCATCAGAGGAAGTTGGTTTATTTTTCCTCCAGTCTTAGCCTGTTCAGCTAAGCATGTCCATGAGTTCTCCAAGAAATAACATGCAGTGGGTATAATCAGTCTGTGAGTTTGCTGCTTTCATAGGAGCCATCCCATCAGTGGCCTTCTCCCTTAAAAGACAAGTGTCTTTGGTATTCTCTGGTCTCCTCTGGAGATTGTACTTGTTATCCACACTCTGGACATGTTGTCCCTGACTTATCTCCCCAGGAAGAGGTGAGAAGGCTTTACCAAGATCATTCCTCTCTCTTCCCTGGCACATCCTCCACCTCACAAGCTGCAAATTGAGCTCTTGTGTTGCAGTTTGTAGACATTCCCTCCCCTCTGTTAATGGAGCTGGCACAGGTAACAAGTTATTTCATGATTTGTTAAACAGTCTGTAATAAGCATCACCAATGTGATTATTTAATAGTATATTAATAGATTTAAGGGACATGACAAGCTCTGCAATGACAGATACCACTTGGATGCCCTTCAAGAATATGCATTTGGAGGGAATAGAGTTTATGAGAAAACAAGGTGTGTTTGAATGTGAGAAAAATAAAATAAGGACAAAATTAGAAAATTGGGAATAGAGGATAGTAGAGGTTTTTATGATTGAATTGCCTTGGTGCTGTATAAACACCCTAATGTTTGTTTAGTTTTGGTGACTACTGAATTAACTTCAGTTCCTTATGTTATACCTAAGATTTTGGTGGAAATTACTTGAATTGTAGATTAGTGATGACATGAGAGTAGTTTTAAAGTGCACTACAGTGTTTTAGTACTGTGAAGGAGTAACAGATTTTGTCCATGTTAAGAGAAAACATTAAGAGACTATCAGTGACTAAATATTTTGTAGTTCTATTTGGACAGAGGACATATTGTCCGATTGTAAGATGGCTGAATCATCCACATATTAGATCATTATATTTCCTTAGCAAGAGCTACTATGTTGCTCACAGAGATAGGGAATAGGAAGATTAAAGACAAATCTCTGTTGAAAACCAGGAAGAGATTAGGAAGAACATTGTTCTAGTTCATAGAGTGACTTCTACTGTTGAGAGAACTGGAGGTCTATCTGCAAGCACTATAAGAAGAGTGATAGTCTTGCATGTGGGTATGTCAGAGGCTTTCAAGAGATACAAAACAAGGATCAGAGACAGCCTTTACTGATTTGAAATGCTTACTGAAGTATTTAGTTATAGCAAGTTATGTGGAGTCAGTCCAATTGTGATGCTTAAAAGCATGTCGTGAGTTAATTACGTGTACAGACCTCTTAAGGACGTTTGAGTACTGAGTCAAGAAAGCAATACTTTGGTGTTTTCATATCTCTCAACAACTACCACTGTTATAAACTGGAGTAGTCAGTGCTTTCTTCCAGATTGATTGCATCCTCCTTGGATTCCTTAATAGACAAGTTAATCAGTACTGTAACTGGAAAGGCTGTGGAGTTTGCAGTCAGGTTTAGAAATTCAAGTGTAATTTATGGAAACTGAGCTAACTTTTAAATTGCATAGAGGTAAAAAAATCTTAAGTGGAGAATCTATGAAAAGTTGATGTGGGAGCTGATGAGGCAAGGGAAGGAAATTGGATATATTTTTCTCATGAAAGAAGTGGGCAAATAACTGGTAGTTTGGTCATTGCTAATGTTGGGAGAGGGTAATGGAGTAGGGTGTCTTAGGTTTCAGACATCTTCTCCAGAACTTTTTGTAATTGTTATGGTGTGATAAAAATCCCTGCTTTCCTTTTATTTCTGGATTGACTCTATGGCATAAGATCATTATTTGGGTTTGATGCAGTGTTTGGAATTTGTGCTTATCAGGGCTTTGATCAGTGCTTAGTTTAAGGAGTCGTTTAACTTCTTGAGCTTCACATTAGAAGATGGATGCTATAGTCCAGTTTAGACAGGGACATTGGGATGAAACATTCAGCAGTCTGACTAGCTCCAAAATCTGAAGTAAATACCTGCTGATATATAAAGTGTGCGTAAAGCAATTCAGGTCAAATTTTCTCATGTTTTTAGTGTAATGAAAAAGCTAAGCTTGTGCTTACCTTAACATAGCACCTGATAGTGTCTGCCATTAATTCTAACTTCTGAGATTTTGAGATTTTAACCCATATTGCAGAAATTTTCAAGTCAAAGTTATTTTATTTAGTAGAAAATAATTCTGGTGCTTACATTGATTAATTGAAAAAAACTCAAGGGGAAAAAAAATTTGAATGGTTGGTTGGTAACCGTGTGATGAAGGCTTCCAGTCTGCATTCTCCTTACACATGGTTATTAGTTCTGACTTAACTTCTGTCTGTTGTAGGCTTTCTCTTTTGTTGAAACAAGAGTGATACAATTGCATGTGGTGGTGAGTGTTTTGTTCTGATTATTTTTAAGATAAAGTGCTTTCCATGAGAGTACTTTTTAAGGGTTCTGTGTCTCAGTCAGCAAGTGAAGCCTGTACTGTAAAATGTGACTACATGTCTAGCAACTTTATGTACTCTTGTCTGCCCTCTGAACATAGTAACTGTACAGAGTGACTCCAGATGAGTTTCTTTTATGACATAAGGTTTGATGTTATGTTGTCCCCATCTCGCCTTCATTCTTGCTGGTTGGGTTCGGAGCCGATACTCCGTTCCGACTCTGCCGTTTACTATAGCTCGAGAGCTTATACTGACTCGACGCTAACCCCTATCCCAACATGCCTAGTGGTAGCTACCCAGATCTCGTTTGCCGCTTGCACCGTTGAGATTGTGATTACTGGCTCAGGCTAAGTATTTAGTTTTTTCGTATTTTGCCGTCTTCTATTACCAGAATTACCAGAATTATTAGCAGTTTAATTATCTTGTTGGTGTCTATCTTAGTCCTCGTTTAGACTGACAACCTTCTGACCTTCCTCTGCTGTTGTTTTTTGGTTGTTCTTGGCCATCGTTTTCTTAGGCCTTGCTTTCCCCTTGAGCCCGTTTAACTTAGAGGGTTAGTTTCTTCTTTCCTCGCTATCTGTTGGAGTAGCTGTTTGTTAGAGGCTCTCCTATAGGGGAGTCGCTGTTTTACTTACAGGCTCTCCCTCTTTTTCTTTTTCTGAAAAAAAAAAAAAAGATATCCTTGCTTGTTGGTAGTGTTTGTAGTTGTGTATTGCTAGCCGTTACAGCCTTATTTTGCTGTTTATGTCTTCCTAGTTTATCCAGCATGTCCAAATAGTCAAAACCCTCCAGCTTTAAGCAGTGCAACTCGTGCTGCCAAAAAAAATGTCCCTTACGGACGGGCACACGAGCTGTGTATACTGTTTAGGGGCTGTTCACCCGCAAGAGCCATGCTCAGTCTGTCATTCTTTCAGTTCTAGAGTCCTGCAGGAGAGAAAAAAATAAACAAATTCTGCATGGCCTCTTGAAGAACCCTTAGGATCCTTTGTCTCTGGTTCTCAACCAGCAAAACAGTCTGACAACTCTCCCAAACATCCGAATTCCCAGCAACCCAAATCTGCCGACAGATCTTCAGCTCTGTTGGTTCCCAGTGTCGGCTCCGACAAAGCTATGTCTCCGGCGACTCCATCAGTGATTTCGGAGCCAGTCCAGGCCCATAAAAGAACCAGGTCTCCCTCTTTGGAACCGGTGCACTCTGCTCCACAGTCTCCTTTGTTGCAGTCTGTGACAGACAGTCAGTGGTCCTCCTCTCACTCCTCTCAGTCCTCCAGGCTTTCGGACCATGATGTGGAGAGAGTGGTTAATAGACTTCTCAAGTCACAAACACTTGCCAAATTGCTATCAAGCCCAGTCCATAAGGAATTGGCTCCTTCAGCCCATCCAGCATCTCTATTGGTTCCTCCTCCGACTCTCTTGAGCTCGGAGCCGGAGTGCATGGACGTTGTGGTGGTGGAACTGTCTGCTCCGGTTTCTTCTCCTTTATCGGTTCTAACTCCTGCTCCGATCTCCTCGATGTCTCAGTCCATCAAGGGATCTGGGCGCCAAAGCTCTATCTTCGGCTCCAAGGGGGGAAGTGGCATCAGGCCCTTATCCGACCCTGCTCTCCCTCTTGGAGCTTCTGCGCAGGTGAGCTTGGTTCCCACATCAGCCTCTGAGCCATCACTCTCTGTTTGCAGGAGAAATCTGTGCTCTTTGGAGCCAGAGGCTCCATTGGCTCAGGACCGTGGCGCCTTTGAGGTGATGAGTGATGTCCCCCGAGACTGCTCCACCCTCGGCGCCTGCCTTGACCCTCCTCCTCCCTACAAGCGTAGGGAACCTATGCTCCAGGATGCCCCATTGGGCGACCCCACCTCTTCGGAAACCTCCCCTGGACATTCAGAGGAAGTCCCTTGTAAGCAAAAATGTAAGAGGAAGCATCTGGACTCCCCGGAGTCCATCACTTCAGAAACAGACTTGCATGAATTTGAAGGGTCTCCATGGTCCTCCTCTGAGGATGTCTCCTTTCCGGAATTCTTGGAAATCCTTAGAGGGGTGGCTGGAAGTCCCTATCCCCTTCTGAGGATGTCAGCCTACCTGGACACATTTGGTTCCCGACCCTCCACCTCTTGGGTGTCTCCGCCTTTTGACCCACTTTTGTCTGTAGTGAGTCGGAAGCCGTGGAGCGCTCCAGAGACCATGGAACCCGTTCCATGGAGACCAAATAAATTTATAACTGCCCCCGATGACAAGTCCTTTCTTTCCAAAGGGGTTCCTGTTGATGCTATGGTGGTGGCAGCAGCCACTAAGAAGGAACTTGCGGAAACTTCATCTGTCCATCCACCAAGCAAGGAGTCCCGTACGATGGACAGGTATGGGAAGAGTATGTTCTCTTCAGCGACCTTTACAGTCAGGTCGCTGAATTATTCCACACTTCACGCGACTTCAGAGGGATCTCCTAAAAGAGTTGGGAGATACCCTGCAGAATCCTACAGCTGAGGGAGTTACAAACAGGGCGGCATCCCAGCTTGCGACCTTGACTTCAGTGGTTAACTCGTCCATGAGGCTCATTTCTTATGCGGCAGATGGAGTGAGTAGGGCAGCAGGTACCAGAGTTGCTTTGCGGAGGCACTCCTGGATGCGCCTTTGTCAATTTGTGGAACCCTTCAAGTCCTCCTTTACCAATACACCTTTTGATGGCTCATCTTTGTTTGGGCCTCAGGTAAAAGAGACTCTCGCCAGGTGTGAAAGGATGGCAGTACTCTCTCTGCCATGGGAGTCCATTTTTCCACTCCATCTAGACCCTACCCTAAAGGTCAGAAGAGTGGGAAAATGTGGTTTTGAAAATCCCAGGGAGCTTCGCCTGGCACACATGGAGAATTTTCCCCCAGGGGCAGAGGGGGAAACAATAACGGAAGACACCGGTCTCGCGGCAGGGATGGTCCGCAACAGCAGGGCAACAGAGATACATTCTCTGCTAGGCCATTCCAGCACTCCTGATGGGAGGCCCGACTGTCTGCCACTGGAGGCAGTTAGGGGCAGAGTATCATTGTACCAAACAGCCTGGCAAACTATTACGAAAGATGCAGGGGTACTGTCAATAATATCCAGGGGTTACAAAATTCCCTTTTCCCAGTTACCCCCCTCAAGAACAAAATGGTCAATCCCAGACATTCCACCCAGTATTTTGGATCAAGCAAACCTAGAAATACAAAGGTTGCTAGAAAAAAGAGCCGACTGTCATTCTTCCCCTAAGGGGAGGTTTGAAGCCGAAATTGTGGCTTCTAATAGACAGGCTGGTCATTCTTTTGGTGTTTCCAGTTCACTGAATTTTACAGCAAGCAACAACTGGGGAGAAAGTCACAGTGAGCCGATAAGGAAACAAGACAAGAACTATACATAGGTTCATAGGTTCATACTAGGCTATCTGCCCTAGGGCATTTATAAGCCTAGCCAGAGTATGTTTGGCTTTCGCCACCCATTTTAAATTAATTTTGCTATGCCCTTTTGCGAGGTTAGTATACTGTGCCTCTGTCGAACAGTGACACAGAAGTGATACCCGGGGTAAACCTACGATCTCCCATCCACTCATCAAGATTCCTCTTGAAGAGAGTCAATGAGGGACTCTGCCTAACCTGGACTGGGATTTTATTCCAGAGTGAAGGGAGCCTCTGGGTTATGAATCTGTCCCTCCAGCATGTCCTATTTATTTCAGTGCTGAGGTTCAAGTCTCTCGAGCATGTAGCTCAATGGGATTTGGATTTTTTGAGGTGCAGCATGTCCCTTAATTCCGGGTTGGACATGGCGTTATACATCAGGCACAGGTCGCCTCTGAGCAGGCGGTATGCCACTGAGTAGAGCTGGAGTTTCTTTAACTGGGCAGCATATGGCATCTGTTTGAGCCCTTTGATCCTCTTGGTGAGGTACTTTTGGGGTCTTTCCAGTTGCTGCAGGTGTTTGGTAAGGTACATCCCAAAAGGGGCATTGTACTCGATTATGGCCCTGATGAGGGATGAGTAAAGAGCCACGATGACCTCCCCTAATCTAGATGTGAATCCCTTCATGATTAGGTGGGCTATATAAATTGCTTTTCTAACCACTTTGGCCACGTGGTTGTCAAATGAGAGATTGCTATCAACTTGGGTCCCCAGGTCCCTAGTTACTTCTTCTATACTTAATGGATTACCACCTATGTGGTAATTTGTGGGCACTTTGTGTTTGCCAAAGGGGATGACTATACACTTTTTGGCGTTTAGCTTGAGGTCATGGCTCTGGCACCAGTTGTCTGTTTCTATGAGGGCCTTTTGGAGGATGCTTGTGTCAGCTGGAGAGTCGATTATGGCGACCAATTTGCAGTCATCTGCGAACTTGGTCAGCCACAGTCCTTCTGTGTTGGCCTGTACCTCCAAGAAATATATACCGAACAAGAGAGGTCCCAGGACTGAGCCTTGTGGGATGCCACTTGTAACTGGTTTGGAGTCTGACATGGCTCCAGCAATTCTAACCATGTGGGTTCTGTCCTTGAGCCAGTTTGCAACCCATCTAGTGACATAGGGGTTTATATTTAAGCTGGTGAGCTTATCTATAATGTCCGAGTGGGGTATTGTATCGAAGGCTTTTGCGATGTCCAGGTAGGCTGTGTGGGCCACCTTCCCTTCGTCAATGGCCTTGGTGACTGTTTCAAAGAAGTCGACAAGGTTTCAGAGGCAGGATCTGCCCTT
The DNA here is from genome assembly GCF_019279795.1 of Protopterus annectens. Taxonomy (NCBI): domain Eukaryota; kingdom Metazoa; phylum Chordata; order Ceratodontiformes; family Protopteridae; genus Protopterus; species Protopterus annectens. The sequence continues at coordinate 386,607,949 of NC_056740.1, read as the reverse complement.
AACAAAGCCGAACTTGGTAGGATCCAGTGTCTGTAGGTCCCCAATATCTTTATTTATGAGGTCCATGATGATCCTTTCCATAGCTTTGCAGACCAAGCTAGTCAGGCTTATGGGGCGATAGTTTCCAGGGTCTATTGAGGCACCACCTTTGCGGAGAGGGACCACTGTTGCTGTACACCACTCTTTGGGTACATATCCTGTAGTAAGGCTGAGATTGAACAGTAGTTTTATGTTTGGGTTTAGCTCTTCTTGGAGTTCATGTAGGACGCAGCCCGGGACACCGTCTGATCCCATTGATGCTGTGTTTTTTACTTTGGAGAGGGCGGCTCTTACCTGAGCATCTGAGATGTCAGGGGGGCAGCACTCTGCTGGGATAGATATTTGCCCTTTGGTGGGGAGGGTTTGCGCTGAACCTGTCAGCTAGGATGTTGGCAATGTCTGTGGGTTCTGTGTATTTTTTGTAATTTTGGACTAATTCTGAGCATATCTGGGAATTCCCACCCAGGTTCCTAACATAACTAAAGAAAGCCTTGTGATTATCCTTAGTGTCCTGTGCAATTTTTCTCTCGAAGCTGGCCTTAGACGATTTTATGAGTGCCCTTAGTTTTTTGCTAATACTGATCAGAGATGCCTTCCCTTTTTGGGATTTTGCTCTATCATGTAGTAGCTTCCTCCTTCTATTGTATAGTTTGTTTATGGCTGGGGTCCACCAGACCAAAGTCTGCCTTTGGAGGATTGGGTCTTGGTTTTATTTGGGATTGCATGATCCATGCATTCCTGAAGGTGTTCATAGAATGTATTTATAAAGGATTCTGCGGTCTGGGCCGTATTTTCCACAGGCCCGGGGGCTTTGAAGGAATCCACCTCGGTTTTGAGGAGTGTGAAATTTGCTTTAGAGAAGTCTATTAGAAACATGACCTTTGGGTTTGAGAAAAAATTATACAAACTCTCAAGACTTTGCAGATGGAAATGTTTTATTTTAGTGAATGTGTTAAGTTGAAGGTGGTTCCTCGGGGGCTATGCATTTTTAAATTCCCTTTTGGGTTATATTATGACATGGATATGGTGCAAGATTTTACCAACCTGTTTGATAAATGGGGTATTGAACTGCTTAACAATGTGTTGGTTTTTCAAGAACAAATGAAGGTTAAATTATTTAAAGAAGTGGAAATACTTAACAAGGACATTTTGGAAGACTTACTATTTCCTCAATATGAGGAACTGTATTCTAAAGTCCTTGAGAGGGTTGAAAAAAAGTGTAATGTACAATTTCAGAAAAAGAAAAGGAAGTATAAATCCAAAACAGTATACCCCATAGACAGGCTTTTTATTGATAGTTATAGTCAGGAAATTGTGCCAGGGAGTTTCAATTATCAAGGAGGTGGAGGTTATTCAGGAGGTTATTCAGAAGCTACTGGTAATGGGACCCCCTTTGAGCAACCATTTAATGATGGTTTTCATGTAGAAGAGGATTTTCCCACCCTAAGACGCTCTGAAAGAATAGCGAACAGACAACCAGGAGTCCAACATTATTACAACTCTGATTACCCCGCCCGCAGGGGTCAATACCACAAGGGGAGAGGCAGGGGCAGGTATTAGATGGGTACTCTTTCCATTTTGATATTATTTGCAGCTCTAAAGGATTCAATATTTACAACTATACAGATAGTTATTTCTGACGAATATTTTTCACGTTTCTCTAAAGGGTTTAAATTTGTTCCTGCTAGGATACCAGATATAGCAGAAGTCTTGCTTGATATTCACATATTTACTAGGAAAATAAATTTTTGATTGTTTCCTTGTAACAGTACTGATAGTATTGGGCATAAATCTATGGCCTTGAGAAAAAATAGTGTGTTTAATCCTCCCTTACACCCTTTGGTAGCTAGTTTTGAGAATGTGGTTAAACAAGAGTTGTATCAACTTTGGGCTAACAACAAGAAATTATTTTTTAACCTGAGTTCCAAAGAGAAAGAACTACTTTTTTCCTTAAAGCATGATAGAAGTATTCGTATAATGACCCCAGACAAAGGAGGGGGGATTGTAATTTTTGGCAGTGAAGATTATAAAAACCATATCCAAGCCATTTTGTTTCAGGAGGAAAGCTATTTGCAGGTATCCAAGAATCAGATTAATATTTTTTATTAGCGTATAGATGGGTTTTTGGAAGAATACGTATTAGAACAAAGGATTAGTCAGGAAGTCCATTCTTTTTATTAAACAATTTTCCCAAGATACCTAGCATGTTTGGCATCCCTAAGATCCACAAAGATGTTTTGTCACCCCCATTCAGGCCTATTGTGGCAGCAGGGGGGTCTAAAACACACAATTTGGCAGTGTTTGTGAACCAGGTGGTCAAGCATGTAGTTGAGGGTATGCCACATCTTGTTAAAGATTCTTGGGATTTTCTGGGACAGATTAACCAGGATTTATGGAATCCTGATCTGATTTTTTTGACAATAGATGTGCAAGATTTATTCTCCTGTATTCCTAGGGAGGAAGGTTTAGAGTATTTTGAAAAAATGTTTGATCATTCTAGATTATCTTCAGAGCGTGTGCAGCTTGTTTGTGAAATTATGGCCTTAATTTTAGATAACAATTATATTTTTTTCGAAGAGCAATACTTCCAACAAATAAAGGGAGTTGCTATGGGGGCAGCTTGTGCCCCCGTATATGCAAATATTGTTTTATTAGGGTGGGAGAAGGAATTTATTTTTGAAAGCAGGTTCTACTTGGATATTTTCTTTTACAGTAGGTACCTGGATGACATTTTTATTTTATGGAAGGGTACCAAAGAAAGTATTTCTGGTTTTATTGAATATTTAAACAACACCACTCATTATCTGAAATGTACTTATGAATGTAATGAGAAAGAAATCCATTATTTGGATACCTCTATTGGATACCACTGCAAGCTCATCCATATTTGCTCCTTACTGGCCTCGTCAGATATGGTTCCTCTTTCTCTGTAGTCATCTACAAGTGGATCCTTGGGTTCGGTGTGCTGCACCCCCCCCCTCCAAACTCTCAAGCTGACAGCTTGGTTTCTCCACTTCCAGTCTTAGCCAGGCTCTCCAACACTTCCCTGGTAGTACAGCACATCCTGGTGTCAACTCACAAGCCACTACCAGAAAGTTTTACATTAGCAAATGGAAGAGGTTCTCTTATTGGGCAAAGAAAAATGATAGTGATCCCTTCACTGTTCCTGTTCCCAAGATTCTTGATTTCGTGGCCAAAACATTCGAATGATGGGCAGCTGCATCTACCATTAGGGTCCAACTGGCTGCCATTTCCAATTTTCATGTGGGAGAGATGAGCTCTAATATCATGTCCAATAAGCTGTGCAAAGCATTCTTACGAGGTACAATACTTTTACAGCCCCCATTAAGAGAAGCCCCCCCCCCCGGACCTAAACTTCGTTTTAGCCTCTCTGGTTCTTCCACCCTTTGAACCAGCATCATCTTGTCCCTTGAAATTTCTGTCTTGGAAAATCATCTTCTTGATTGCCATCACCTCAGCTAGACGGGTTTCAGAATTACAGGCTTTATCTATTCGCCTGCCGTACCTCATCTTCCACAAAGATAGAGTTTCTCTCTGAACACACCTTTGGCAAGAAGGAGGGATTGGTACTGAGTATAATTTAAATCAGTCCATTGAGCTTCCTGTATTCTTCCCCAGTTATGGCAACAAGGCAGAGTATAGACTACACCAACTGGATGTTCATAGATAATTACACTTTTATTTACACAGAACCCAAGAACTTTAGAAAATCAGATCAATTGTTTGTATCCATAAACAAGGTTCTCCAGTTTCAAAAGTGACCTTATCAAAGTGGCTATTAGATACAATCATCTATACTTATGATTTGCGTAACAAGAAGCTTCCAGGGAAAGCCAGAGAACACTGAACCAGGGCCTTGGCTACCTCTGTTGCCTTCCAAGCCAAATTGCCTTTAGATTCAATCTGTGCAGCAGCAATATGGGCAAATCCTCATACCTTTATCACTATTACAAAGTGTATGTGGTCTCCCGGAACAGGGCATCCTGTGGTTTCACAGTCGTGAAGAGTTTATTCCAGTGAGACACCCAAGAACCAGGTGCTGGGGACTCGGTCCCAACCAGCAAGAATGAAGGCGAGATGGGGACAACATAACATATATATACACACACACACACACACACATACATGTATACGAGTCTACTTCAAATGAGCGAACACTCATTTGAACAAAACCCATATAACCGAGACCAAGTAACCGAAACCTTAAAATAACTAAATGTCATAATCATGTAAGTCAAAATCATGACAACTTGCCTAATAATACTTATCTACTGTAAACAAAAAAAAATGAAAAAACACCACTACACCACCATCCTACTACTAAACCTTCCCATAACATACTACCTTAAAGGAACAGTACAAAAAAAAGCACGTACATCAGTTTTGCAAGGACGCAAGCCCCCCCCCCCCCCGCACCCCCGTAACTTAAATATACCAACTCCGAGATTGCACTGCCTTGTGAAAAAGAGGCATATTTACATCTAGTCAGCTATTACTGCATCTCATGCAGGTCAGTAACTGTGTTATTTTGACTTTCATGACTATGACACTTCTTTATTTTAAGATTTTGGTTACTTGGTCTTGGTTATATGGGTTTTATTCAAATGAGCATTCACTCATTTGAGATATACTCATATACAAGCAAATGAAGGTGGGAGGAAGTAAAACTGAACTTGAACTTCCTGGCTCAATGAGGTGTGAGTTTGTCCTGCATCACACGTTGATACAGGCCTTCCAAAAATGTCTAAAGTCTTAATGCAACCCAGAAAGCTTTGTCCTGCTTGTTTGCAAAGTTAGTGTATGGAGATTAGGTTGTTTCATACCAGTACTGTAGGGAGGGCTCTCACCTGTAATTCTGAGGTATGGAAGATTGTGTGTTTATGAACTCAGTTGAATGAGCAAATGTAACTTTGCTGGGCATAGGTATTCTAGGAAGAGCTCTCATGCGAAATTCTGGACATGGATATTGCAGGAAGACCCCTTACTTAAACTCTGGACATGGTTATTGTAGGAAGGGGTCTCTGTTGAACTTCTGGTTTGCAGAGTTCTGCCCTTCTAATCTCCTGACTCGAATGAACAAAAAAAGTATGTCCTTTGTTTTTCCTGTTAGCTAAACTGTGCGGTTGTGATCTTACGCCTCTAGTAGAGGTAAAGTACTGTGTTGTACCAGACAGATATTCTGCTGAGCTCTGAGTTAACTTTGGATACCTCAGGGGTCAGGGAAGTCTGGGTGAGTGAATGCTGTAGTCTGTTAAGACTGGGGCTTGTCTGTGCTGTGGAGGCATGAGTGTGCTGGTTAGTTATTCCTCTGCAGACGTGTGTGTGTGCTGGTTAGTTATTCCTCTGCTGACGTGTGCTGGCTGGTTATTAGTCTGTAGAAAATTGGTGAGAGAAATATTAGTCAACCTTACAAGAGGAGTTTAGTGCACTGCAGTTAAGCATCATGCCCTTTACTATTCGTTTTGAGCAACTGTATGTGTCTGGACTGGTGGCAAACCAGAACATCAGGTGAAATATCCGAATATTTCTAAACCCCTTGTAAATGAAGTGGTATGTGCTAAATACTCTGTGGTACATCCGACAAATGTGATTAAAACAAGTTCATAACAAATTGTACTAACCATTTTTGCATTTTATGACTTTGTCAAATGTACAAGGGGGTGCTGAAAAGTTCTAAGGCTGACTAGAAGGGAATGAAGTGGAACCATGAAACTTACAAATTATTCAGCATATTCTCCCTGAAGTTCAACACACTTGGCACATCATGTCTGAAGTCTGATCACCGAAATACTGCTCCGCCGCTGCAATCACCTCCAAATCACTCGAACATTGCCGCCCTTTTAAACACTTTTTAAGGTTCGGAAACAGGCAATAGTCAGATGAAGCAAGATCTGCTGAAGTAATCTGGATGGTCTGTGCATTCAAACCCCAATTTCGTCAAAACATCCATTGTTTTGCCAGCCTTGTGAACAGCTGCATTGTCTTGCAAAAAGAGAACTCCTTTCCACAGCTTCCCTCTCCTTTTTTCTTTCAGTTCCTCTTTTCATCGGCACAGCAAGTTACAGTAGTATTGTGCATTAACTGATGTTCGTGTTTCACTGTTGCAGTCATTACACTTGGGTTATCCTGCTGGCAGGCTACCCGCAGTCGGCCAGAATTCCAAAGTCTAGGTCCGGCGTTAGTTGCTGTCGCTTCTTCCCTGACGTCAGTGCGCCAGGGGTATAAAAGATGCAGCTGACGCCATTTTCTCCAGTCTTTCTTGCCGCGCAGTGCCCGAAGCAAAAGCAGTTCGCAAGTGCCAGTTGGCCGACTCCTGAGATTTTCAAAATCGAATTTCAGAACTTAAGTCTTCAATAAAGCTAAGCACCCCGTTGGGGAAACTTTTTCTTGCTCCAGACCGATGTCAGTAAAAGTTAACAATTGTATTTCTTGTGGGAAGGAAATACCTCATAAGGATTTTCATTCTTACTGTATTCCTTGCCTAGGCCCTGACCATGACGTCACTAGTTGTCGGTTTTGTGCTAGATTCAACAAACGCACTATTAAGCGTCAGTTTGAATTTGCTTTACATTATTTTGGCCGAAGGTTTTTAACTATATAATGCCGTCGGAACAACTGACTACCGGAATTCATAAAAAACACAAAGACAAGGAAAAGGACAGGCATCTGAGGTCCAAAATCGAAGACGAAGCCTCTTCTAGGCCAGTCGCCAGTTCTCAGTGAGGCGCTTTCACAACCCCTGACACCCGCTACCTCAGAGCCACAGGCCGTATCCGACTCCTACATGGAGACGCCTAAGCCTCTGGAAACTCAAGGTATTGGGCCTGCGGAAACTATTCCCTCAGATGGGTCCGGAGCCGCTGAGCAGGCATCAGCTTCTGAGGGTATTTTCAGACCTTCACAGCTTACTATTAAGTCCACTACAGCAGCCAAGGCAAAGTCAAAAACACCATTAAAGACAAGGAAACAAGTACAGCATTCTCCTGAACAGTCATCCATGCCAAAGAAACAGATGCTTAAAATGGTCGAGGACCTAATTACTTTGATCAGGGGTTCCCATCCCCCTCCTGACAAAAGGCCTAGACAAGACACTGACTATGATTCCTCTGACCAGGTTTCTATTTCCTCTGATTCCTCCTCAGATCAGGGATATTCTCTTCCTCCCTATGAGGACTCTGATGCAGAAGAATCTATTCCTTCAGCCTCTCCGCCTGAGGATTATTCTTTTGGGGAAACCTTACACACCATGAGGGAGCCATTTCCATTGGGAAAGCCAGGTTTACTCAGAATCCAAGAAAAGGCTCAGAGATTTTCTTTTATTGCCTCAGCACAGGCCCCTGGCAATATCCCCCTGTGCTTGATATAGTTGATGATGTTTTCTCTGAATCCAGTCTGTCTCCTGATTCTTTATCCCCTGCACCAGTCAAACCAGACAGGTACTACAGGGTCCCAGATTCTCATAAATTTCTTTATAAAAACCGTGCTGCTGACCCAGAAACAATTTCTCAGGGTCCCAAAGGGGTTAAGGCTTCCACTGCTAAAAACCCTGTTCCCTCTGATAGGGATTCTAGGGCTCTGGATAGATGGGGGGAAAAAAGTTTACACTTCTGCTACTTAGCTGTAAGGGCTTTAAACTGCCAGTTTCATATGCTTTAATACCAACAGTACCTCATGTCTTTGTTAATACAGAAAATGCTTACAAACTTGTTTTGACAATAAGGAAATGCAGGATTTATTGCGTGCAGCTGAACAAGTGGGAAAGCATACTCTGCAATGTGGTTTTGGTTCATTAGAGGCTTCTTGTAGAGCCGCAGTTACAGGCCCTGTCATTCGAAGGCATGCTTGGTTAAAAGAACAGGCAGAAAATGAGTTAAAGAAAATGGAGTATAAAGCAAAATCACTGCAGACAGTAAAGGATTTCTTACAGGTTCAACCACCTAGGTTTAGCAGAAACTGGCCTTCAAAAAATTGGTTCTTTCCGGTGTCAGACCGGCCGCAAAGAGGCAGATACAGACACCCAAGAGGCAGATCTCAGCGCCAAGGCTCCTACAGACCTAAACAATGGGGTGCTTCAGCCCCCAAAGGAGAAGACAAATCACAACCTTTTAGGAAACAGTCTCAATGACTTTCCTTTACAAATGCCAAGCACTTACCTTTTGGCAGCACCCTTAGGGGGAAAGCTAGCATTTTTCTCACAAAATTGGCACATGATCACCCAGGACAAATGGGTACTGAATATTGTTTCTCAGGGTTACAGGTTCCACTTTCACACCCTTCCAAAACCAAAAGGTATGCCGGACCTGCCACAAAACCAGTGGGCAGAGGCACAAAAACAAATTACTGCTCTCATGGACATGAGAGCTATTCAAAGAGTACCACAGCAAGAATGGGGACAAGGATTTTACTCAAGACTTTTCCTGGTACCCAGAAAGGACAAAGCCTGGAGACCAATACTGGACCTGTCAATCCTAAATACTTTCTTGGATGTTCGAAAATTCAAAATGTTAACTTTGCAGCAACTTCTACCCATGCTGGGCAAGGAGGCTTGGCTAGTTACTTTGGACCTCAAGGAAGCATACCTGCATGTCCCAATCAGACAATCTTGCAGAAGGTACCTCAGATTCATAGCTGGCTCAATGCATTACCAATTCTCTGCACTGCCCTTTGGCTTATCTACTGCACCCAGGGTCTTCACAAAATGCCTGACACCAGTAATTGCATTTTGCAGACAAAAAGGAATTCAAATATATCCCTACTTGGACGACTGCCTCATTCAAGCAGAGAGCAAAGACATTCTACTAAAGCATCTGGCGTTTGTAAAAAGATTACTAATTTGCCTAGGGTATACAGTAAACGAAAAGAAATCAAAACTAGTGCCCTCTCAAGAGATAATATTCCTGGGTGCAAGCTTAAATACAACTGCCCAGATGGCTTATCTCATGCCAGACAAACAAAGGCAACTGACTCATTACTTTCAAATGATAGCAACAAAGACCCAGCTCCCTGCAAGAAAAAATCTGCAGGCCCTGGGCTTCATGGCATCCTACATTCTACTAATTCCATATGCAAGACTGCATATGAGGAAACTACAATGATATCTAAAAAGCGTTTGGACTCAACATTGCCACAGCCTGGAAACACTAATAACTCTAATACCCTGCCTGCAACAGGAGTTTCGATGGTGGGCACTGGCCTGTCACCACAACAAGGGACAGCCTTTCACCTTACCCACAGCCAGGCAGACAATTACAACAGATGCATCGGATTATGCCTGGGGGGCACACATGGCAAGAAAATGTATTCAGGGCACGTGGCCCAAGGAGCAAATGCATCTTCACATCAATCAAAAAGAGATGCTAGCTGTACAGAATGCCCTGACAGCCTTCAAGGATCTACTACATCCAGGACAACTATTACTAAAGACGGACAATACCACAGTTATGTGGTACATAAACAAACAAGGGGGCACACATTTCTACCCCCTCTGCATGCAAGCCATGACTTTGTGGAACACAGCACTGACCTATCAAGTACAACTGGAGGCACAATTCCTGCCAGGAACAAAAAATACACTGGCAGACGAACTAAGCAGAAATCTCATGGACCCTCATGAATGGAAACTAAATCCACAGGTCTTCAGCATGATAACAAGGAAATGGGGATGCCCAGACATAGATCTTTTTGCCTCCCCTTACAACTACCAACTACAGAAATTCTGCACAAGAACTTATCACTCACAAGCATGGAAAGTGGATGCTCCATCATTCAGTGAAAAACCCTGGCAGTTTATGCCTTTCCTCCACTGCCTCTTCTTCCAAGGGTGCTCCTAAAAGTCAGACAAGAGAAGCCAAAAATGATCCTGATTGCCCGAGACTGGCCACGCCAGCACTGGTACCCAATCCTAAAGAGCTTGTCTCAAAGCCCAGCCTGGCCTTTATCTCAAATTCCTCATCTTCTGACTCAACAAAACAATCAGATTCTGCACAGTCAATTCAGAACCTTAAGTCTGGCTGCATGGCAGATAATATAGCCACTCAGACCACACCTCTCTCTAAAGCTGTTATGGATGTCATTTTAGAAGCCAGGAGGCCCAACACTAGGAAATCTTATGCAGAAAAATGGAAAAGATTCTGTGCTTGGAACCAGGCACAAGGACTCGAGCCATTTGTTCCAAATATACCTCAGATTTTACAATACCTAACTGAGATGCTGGACTAAGGCCTATCTTTCTCATCAATTAAGATCCATGCCTCTGCCATTTCAGCTCATTACAATACCCTATTTTCTCACATCCACTACTGAAACAGTACCTCAGAGGGGCAAAAAACATAAGACCCCCAAGAAGAGCACCAATACCTACTTGGGACCTCAATTTTGTTTTAGAAAAACTCACACTGCCTCCTTTTGAGCCAGCCAATACAGCTGATATAAAATTCTTATCATGGAAAACTGCTCTGCTCCTGGCAATAACTTCAGCATGAAGAGTCTCAGAGTTACAGGCATTAATGGCAGTGGAACCTTTCATTATTTTTCATCAGGACAGGGTCTCTCTAAGGACAAACCCAACATTCATGCCAAAGGTAGTATCCACTATGGCTCTTAACCAAACCATTCATTTGCCAACATTCTATCTAAATCCCCAGAATAAAGGGGATAGACTTCTGCACGCGTTGGACATACACAGACAGCTACGCTTCTACTTGGACAAAACAAAAGCTTTCAGAAAAACTGAACAACTGTTTGTAGCTTATGCTGCAGGATCACAAGGAAAGCCTATCTCAAAGCAGACTTTTTCAAAATGGATAGGACACTGCATTCACTTTTGCTATTCACAACATGGCAAATCAGTGCCTAAGGGCATTAGGCCACATTCTACCAGAGCAGCAGCCACGTCAGCAGCCTTCCACAGAGGAGTACCAACCAAAGACATTTTAGAGGCTGCAACCTGGAGTTCAGTGCACACTTTCACCAAGCACTACCACTTACCACTCTACTCTAAATCCAGAGCAGGCTTTGCCACTGCAGTTCTGCAGGGCCTTGTAGCCTCACCTAGTCCTATTTAGGCCCAGCCACCCAACCTCAGCTTTGGGATTCAACCCAATTGTAATGACTGCAACAGTGAAACACGAACATAGTACAGTTGTCTACCTACCATAAATGTAGATGTTCGAGTGTATTCACTGTTGCAGTCCAAGTTACCCACCCATCATCCCCCTTTTTCTTTGCTGGGACTTTTCAGTACTTCTCTATTCTATGCAACCTATGTGGTGTATTTGCTTGTAGAGGAAGGAAATGTTTATTTTAGTACACGCATGCTTTTTGGCAAAATTTATTTCAGCCTACCTATTTGGGGGCACCTGACATCTGGGACAAGAATAACTGAAGAAAATGGCATCAGCTGCATCTTTTATACCCCTGGCGCACTGACGTCAGGGAAGAAGCAACAGCAACCAACGCCGGACCTAGACTTTGGAATTCTGACCGACTGCGGGTAGCCTGCCAGCAGGATAACCCAAGTGTAATGACTGCAACAGTGAATACACTCGAACATCTACATTTATGGTAGGTACACAACTGTACTTTTAGCTTCTTGGAAGATGGTCATTGCAACACCTTCCTGATTCCAAAACAATGTGGCCATGACCTTTCCTGCTGACTTTTGGATCTTGAACTTCTTTGGCCGTGATGAAACCTGAGTGCCGCCATTGCATGGACTGCTATTTTGTCTCAGGATCATAGCGGTGTAACCATGTTTGATCAACAGTAACTAGTTCCAAACAGTTGGCACCAGCTCAACGAAAATGTTACAAAATCAACTTGGAAATGTCTACTCTGTCTTTTCTCATCTGCATTCAAACATTTGGGTCACCCACTTGGCTGACAGCTTTTGTATGCCCAGATGCTCATGGATTATAAACCAAACATGTTCCCTGGATATCTGTAGTGTTACAATTGTTTTAGCCAATATTTGCCAGTATGCCAAACTCTGGTCCTGGACATGGTTACCAGTTTTGGGAGTTGATACGTTTGAGACCTCCCAGACCTTGCTGCATCTTCGGTCTAGAAATCTCCACTTTGAAAGTTTGCACACTGCTTCTTCACAGCTAAGTAAGAAGGACACTTTTCACTCAGTGTTTGCATCTTACATTCATGAATTTCCTTTGGAATTTTATTTTACAGTAATAGGAACTTCAAGATGTCTTGGAGTTCCACACTTGAAAATTCCACACTTTTCGTTGACAAGGTTCAATCAGTGATCTTAAACAATGTCAAAACATAGGGTTGTGATTCTTCAGATTGGCACTTTACAAGATGAAATGATCCTCTCTTCAGCTACAGAGGCAAAATAATGCTCAGAATTTATAAAGTTGGTCGGGCTTAGAACTTTTCGGCTCCCCGTATATTTTCATGGGAAATTACAGGAAGAATTTGGTAAGCGAAACTGTAGTGACTAAAGCAGTCAAAGCTCGTCATTCTAGCTGGCTTTGTGGTGTAAAGGTTGTGGCCCTGACTGTGTCCCATGTGACCTGGATTAGATTAGTGGTCCAGGTGCTGGAAGTAACTGAACAAGAAAGGATGGGAGTGAGCAGCTAGTGACGACTTTGGCAGTAGGGGGTTAGTAGTGTCTCACTCCAAGATCTCCACATAGAATAGTCCAGGATTGCTGCATCTGCAACGATTAAGGTGTCCAGCAGAGGGATTCCATCATGTAGTTTGTATGTACTCTGCCTGGAATTTCAGTTTTGTGGAAACAAACAGTAATTTTGGATCCTGCATATCTTGATGTTAAGTTGTCAATCTCGCCTTCATTCTTGCTGGATGGGTTCGGAGCCGATCCTCGGCTCCGACTCGGCACTTGCTAAGCTCGAGAGCTAATTTTACCAGCTCGTGGCAACCCTATATCCCATGATGCAAGGCGGAGATTACCCAGATCTCGTTTGCCGCTTCGCTAACGAGGTGCCTTCTTTTACCAGCTCTAGGTAAGTGAACTTTTCAGAGACTTTTTGTCTACCCCCTTTAACTTTATACATATAAATATTATTTTTTGTTAATTACCGAGTCACTTTAACCCTATTCCTGTCAGTGTTCCCTTCTTTTTGAGTAAATATTCCCTTACCCCTAGTTAGACCTTAGGCCTTCCCCTCCCTAAATTTTTCCTGTCAGGGATTTTTTTGTGTGCAACTGTCTGTTACCCCTGTTTAATTTAATTTAATTTAATTTGTTGGACTGAGTGTTTTTTGTGTGTGAGTGTGTTACTGGTGTTTCATCGACACAGTTATGTCGAAGGACACTAAGGTCTCATGCTTCAAAAAGTGTGACTCGTGCTGTCAGAAGATGTCTCTGACAGACAGTCACACTTTTTGTGTTTATTGCCTGGGACCTTCGCACCTGCAGGACTCTTGTGCTATCTGTCATGCTTTCAGCCCAAGAGTCCTGCAGGAACGAAAAAATAAGCTCATATTAAGGGGCTTATTAAAGCCCGAGAGCTCCCCAACTAAGTCGGTGCCGGGGAAGCCCTCGAAACCTGTTAAGCCTTCGGCTCAGGCTTCCAAGCCGTCGGCTTCAGGTTCTTCCTCACCAGGCTCGAGATCGATCTTTCCATACCAGTCTCAGTATCGGCTCCATCCGGCGCCGATACTGTCAAGTCTAGACACTCAGTGTCGGCTCCGTCTGGAGCCGACGTATCTTCGGCTCCGATGGCTCCATTGATCTCAAAAAAGAGATCTCGATCCCCTTCTGTGGAATCTATTCATTCGGCTCAGAGATCACCCTTGCTCTCGGAGCGGAGCCATCGGAGCCGATCTTCTCGGTCATCCAGGCTATCTGATCACGACCTTGAGAAGAGTGGTGAGTAGACTATTAAAGTCTCAGGCATTGGCCCAAATACTCCATAGCCCATCTCAACAGACGGTAGCTATATCACATCCACCGAACATTCCTCCTTCGACTCTCTTACAGAGCTCGGAGCCGGAGCTCCTCAGAACCGGTACCGTTGTGACTTCGGAGCCGATACCATCCCTTTCGGCTCCGTCATCCTCGGCTCCGATTTCCTCCTTGAGACCTTCATTGGAGGGATCCGGGCGTCTGGTCTCTCTCATCGGCTCCGAGGGGGCGAGTGGCATCGGACCCTTGTCCGACCCCGTTCTCCCTCTCGGAGCTTCGGCGTTGGTGAGCTCGGCCCCAACATCTGCCTCGGAGCCTTCCCTCTCGGTGAGGCCTGGGGTTCCTATCTCTTCGGAGCGGGAGCTTTCTGATCTCTCTGACGGGGGAGCCTTCGAGGTGATGAGGAGTGTACTAGCCCCTGGGCTTAGTCAACGGACAGTTCCATCAGCTCCTCCCACTACAGTGCCTGCTGACGTCTCTTCCCACTCTCTTGCTCCCGGACCCAGAGATCCAACGCCTCAGGTTTCCCCATTGGGAATATCTTCCTCTTCCGAGGCTTCTCCTGATCCGTCAGGAGAACCCCCCCCCCCCGTAAGAGGACATGTAAGAGGAAACATTTAGACTCCCCTGAGTCTACTACATCAGATACTGACTTGGATGAGTCGGAGGGATCCCCAAGGTCCTCCTCTGAGGATGTCTCATTTTCAGACATCCTTGAAATCCTTAAACAGAGGGGGAACTGGCCCTCCCTTAATCCCTCCGAGGGCGAGTCAGTATACCTGGAGGCGTTCGGATCTCGACCCTCCACCTCCTGGGTGTCTCCGCCTTTCGACCCTCTCATGGAGGTAGTGGCTCGGAAGGCGTGGATGGCTCCAGATTCGGTGGGACCTATCCCCAGGAGACCTTCAAAATTTATTACAGCCCCACAAGATAGACAATACTTAACAAAAGGTGTCCCAGTTGATGCCATGGTGGTGGCTGCTGCCACCAAGAAGGAATTAGCTGATCCTTCAGTACCTGTCCATCCTCCTAATAAGGATTCTAGGACTATGGACAGGTATGGTAAGCGGATTTTTTCTTCAGCGACTTTTGCCATGAGATCGCTGAACTACTTATGCCACTTCACCCACCTTCAAAGAGATGTTCTTAAAGAGTTGGGAGAAGTTTTACAGGATCCATCAGCTGCTGGGTCTCCGGATAAGATTAGCTCACAGCTAGGAATCCTTAACTCCATTGCTAACTCCTCCATGCGGCTCATTTCTTATGCAGCCGATGGAGCGAGTAGGGCCGCAGGCACAGGAGTGGCTTTAAGGCGTCAGTCCTGGATGCGGCTTTGTAATTTTGCAGACCCCTTCAAGGCGTTTTTCACAAACTCCCCTTTTGATGGCTCGACCTTGTTCGGTCCTCAAGGGAAAGACACTTTGACTAGATGCGAACAAGATGGCAAGACTCTTTCTGCCGTAGGAGTCCATTTCTCCACCCCTTCTAGACCTTACCCCAAAGGACAGAAGGGAGGGAAAATGTGGTTCCGCAAATCTCAAGGAGTCACGTCTGACGCATGAAGTCAGTTTACCCCCAGAGGCAGAGGGGGTAACAATAATAGACGCCGCCCTAGGGGCAGAGGGGGTCCGCAGAATCAGAGTAGCAGAGAGCCTCTTTCTGACAAACCCTTCCAGCATCCCTGAGATGTTGCCCGATTGTCCGCCTTCGGAGGCAGTCGGGGGAAAATTATCCCTGTACCCAATAGCCTGGCTTTCCCTTTCTCAAGACAAATGGGTACAGTCAGTTATATCCGAGGGTTACAAAATTCCCTTTATTCAAACCCCAATTCAACAAAAGGGAACCCTTCCAGACGTTCCACCCGGTCTAAGGGAACTAGCAGTACTAGAGATATCAAAACTGCTAGTAAAAAAAGCCATCCAGCCAGTCCCAGCGGACCAAATAGGGTCCGGAATCTACTCAAGGTTCTTTTTAGTTACAAAAAAGACAGGGGACTGGAGACCAATATTAGATCTGAGCAAACTCAACAAGTTTGTAAAGAAATCAAGATTCCGCATGGTCACGCTTCAGTCCATTCTGCCCTTTCTGGGCAAGGACAATTGGATGTGCTCGATAGATCTTCAGGATGCGTACTATCACAAAAAAATTTACAGATGCTCCAGAAGATTTCTCTGCTTTCGGCTGGGGACCAGTCACTTCCATTTCAGAGCCCTGCCCTTTGGACTCACTACAGCCCCCGGAGTGTTCACCAAATGCATGGCAGTGGTTACGGCTCACCTGAGACGTCAAGGATTCCAGGTGTTTCCATATCTAGACGACTGGCTCCTCACTGCCACCACCAGGCATCAGCTTCTCCAAGCCAGAAATTACACCATTCACACTTGCAGAGGGCTAGGAACTTCTATAAATTTCGAAAAATCTGCCTTGTCGCCTTGTCAATATATTACTTTTATAGGCGCAAAATTGGACACCGTACAACTTTCTGCAAGGTTGACAGACCAAAGGATCTTGGACATTCAAAGACACGTCCAAGTGATTCTATTCAGCAACAAAATTCAGGCCAGATTTGCTCTGAAAGTACTGGGTCTTATGTCGGCCGCCATAACACTTCTTCCCCTCACCCGCTTTTACATGCGGCTTCTTCAATGGATGCTATTCACCCAATGGTCCTTTCAACAACTTCCCATGCATCATGAGATCATAGTAACTCCAACTTGCAAAAGACATCTGACTTGGTGGATATCATCCCCTCAAATCCATCAAGGCAGACCATTTGTTCCTCTTGCCCTGGTTGCCACGGTTACATCGGACGCCTCCCTGATCGGGTGGGGGGGCATTTTCAGGGCAGAATGGTCCATGGCACTTGGCAACCTTTCAAGTACCATCTGCACATAAATGTTCTGGAGATGAGAGCAGTGCTTTTAACGTTGCAAGCCCTCAACGACTCTCTTCCCCTGGGAACTATTGCAGTCCAAACGGACAAATATGTCTGTAGTGTGGTACATAAACAAACAGGGCGGAACCAAGTCCTATCCACTGTGTCGAGAGGCTCTCAGACTTTGGCAATGGGCAATCTCCTCTCACCGGTTTCTGATAGCAACGCACATCCCCGGGAAATCCAACATCATAGCGGACAGATTGAGCAGAGCTATTCTCATGCCTCACGAGTGGTCTCTCAAACAGTCAGTGACTGAAGAGATTTTTCAGAAGTGGGGCCTTCCTTGCTGCGACCTTTTCACTACACCTCAAAACAGCAAATGCCCAGACTTCTTCTCCCTCTTCCCCCTTCCAGGCCATCCCCCCAGAGACGCTCTAACCCAAGATTGGCCCCGTGGACTTCTTTATGCTTTTCCTCCGATACCTCAGCTAATTCAGAAAGCAACCGCCTTGAGAGCCAAGTTGATTCTCATTGCCCTTTATTGGCCTCGACAGATATGGTTTCCGTTCTTACATCATTACCTCTTGGTACAGCCATGGCATCTGGACCCGGTTCCAGATCTTCTGACCCACCAGTCGGGTCAACTGCATCAATCCATACCTTCTCTCAACCTCACTGCTTGGTTGCTCCACTTCCATCCTTAGCCAGGCTTCCTATGATTTCTAATCCTGTACGGGATATCATAGTAGCTTCCCTAAAATCTTCTACCAGAAAGATCTACACTAGTAAATGGCGACGTTTCTCTTTCTGGGCAAAAGCTAGGAACATAGACCCCTATACTGCTCCAATTCATTCGGTGTTGGACTTTCTAGCTGACATTTTTAATTCAGGATCCTCTTCTTCCACAGTGAAAGTTCAACTGGCAGCCATTTCAAATTTTCATATAGGCTTTTTGGACCACAACATTATGTCACATAAACTTTGCAAGGCATTCCTTCGAGGTATCTTTTTATTGAAACCTCCTATTAGAGACACCCCCCACCACAGTGGGATCTAAATTTAATTTTAACATCCTTGATTCTTCCCCCGTTCGAACCTGCAGCTGCCTGATCTTTGAAATTGCTTTCTTGGAAGACACTTTTTCTAGTTGCCATTACATCTGCCAGGAGAGTATCTGAGCTTCATGCTCTCTGTGTTCGCCCTCCCTATCTAATATTCCACAAAGATAGGGTATCCCTAAGAACTAATCCATCTTTCTTACCAAAGGTGGCATCTCAGACTAACCTAAATCAGTCCATTGATCTTACAGTATTTTTCCCGAATTATTCTGATAGAGCTGAACAAAAGTTACATTATCTCGATGTTCACCGTCAGCTGAGATATTATCTGGATAAGACAAAAATTTTTAGGAAATCTGATCAACTTTTTCTATCCTATGCAGAGAACAGGAAAGGCCTTCCAGTTTCTAAGGTAACTTTATCTAGGTGGCTGTCTTCCGTGATCACTTACATTTATCAGCTCATAGGCAAAGAGTTGGTTTCTAACCCAAAAGCCCATTCTACCAGAGCTCTAGCTACATCTACAGCTTTTCAAGCTAGACTTCCAATAGACACTATTTGTGCAGCAGCCACATGGGCCTCTCCTCATACATTTGTTTCACATTACAAATTAGATTTGGTCTCCAGAGACAGAGCAAATTTTGGTTCCACCGTTCTCAAGAGTCTGTTCCATTGAGCCACCCAGGATAGAGGTGCTAGGGACGCGGTCCCATCCAGCAAGAATGAAGGCGAGATTCACAACTTAACATTTAGAAGTTATGTACCTACCATAACGTTCCATGTTAGTTGTCTTCTCTCGCCTTCTTTCTTGCGTCCCGCTCTCCTTCCCCCTAGCCTGGTCAGACCGAGAAGATCATACATCTTCTATTAAGAGATTATTACCTTTTTCTAGCTGTTCAACTCCTAGTGTCACTAGATTATGTGGATCCTTTCTAGAGGGTTATGATGTTATTTAGTATTTCTTATTTTCTTCCTCCTAAGTTGGAAGAAAATACTGCTATTTCTTTAGCTACCAAACGAGATCTGAGTAATCTCCGCCTTGCATCATGGGATATAGGGTTGCCTCGAGCTGGTAAAATTAGCTCTCGAGCTTAGCTAGTGCCGAGTCAGAGCCGAGGATCGGCTCCGAACCCATCCAGCAAGAAAGAAGGCAAGAGAAGACGACTAACATGGAACGTTATGGTAGGTACATAACTTCTAATTTTACACTGTGCATTCTACCCATGAAGGGAAGGCTTTAGCAACATGCAAAATATCTCTTGTCCTCACTAGACAATAGCCATGATTCCTTCTCTTTTCGTCTCCCTCTCCACATGTTCTAGGACAATGGAAAGATCAAAATAGGATATTTGATGATAGGATGGGGCTAAGAAAAAAATGTCACGCCTACACACTTCTATATTGTATACATTTCAGCTGCATTAAAAGTGAATGTGGCACATGTTCTGTGGAATTTGTGAAAGCAGTTTCTTCTGTAATGCCTTTAAGTGGAGAAGCTTTCTACATAATACACACTTGATAGATGACAAGGTTTAAAGTAACTTAAGTATCCACGAGACAATGTACTAGAAGTCGTACTTGACTTGTTCCGCAAGAGATGAGTCATTGATTAAAATAACTTTTTTACTATCCAAAGCTATTTACTCCCTGGATAGATTGAATAGATGGATGTAGAATGTAGCCCTTCCTTATAATCACACAGGGCACAAGGAAGACGCAATGTTTATTATTTTTGATTATTTGATTGCATGAAGAACAGATTGTACTGATAGAGATGATAGCCATGAATAGTTAACTGCATAGTGTTTGGCAGTTGCTGAATTCAGTAAGGATTTCCCATATTATATATGTAGACTTGTATTGATACTGATGCTTATGTTCCTGCATTGAATTGCAGGCTTGGACAATCAGAGTCCATCTTGGTGCTTAGGTTATGTGTTTCCTGGAAAATAAGTATTCATATCTTACATGGTAGTTTGGTTACCTTTATAAGTGATCAGGCATGTATTGTTAATGAAATGCTTGACAGTGCTTACATTTTACCTGTTCTGAAGGCAATAGTGCAGTAATCAAACCATTTTCTTTCTGTTGACATTGTGGACTTGATGACAGTCTTGTTTTCTATGCATTGTACTCACTGTTGTTGCTTTCATGCTGCAGTCATACAAGTACAGTAACTTAGCCTCTTAACACAATTTGTTTCAGGATTTGGACTATCAGCTGGATCCCAAAACCAAGCAACTGCCCCATCTGCGAAATCCTGATATACTTGTTGGTGAAAATGACCTCACTGCCCTCAGCTACCTCCATGAACCTGCAGTCCTTCATAACCTAAAAGTTCGCTTCATAGATTCAAAGCTTATCTACACTTACTGTGGTATGTAAAAAAATGCCTTTCTTTGTGCTGAGATATACTTATTTGAGCTTTGTTTCTCAGAGCAAGGTGATTGTAAGTTAAGAACAAAAAAGTATCAGTATATTTTTATAAAAGCATTTTTTGTAAAAGCAACTAAAAAGTTAACGATCATGTATAAAACCGTGAAACAAAATGTTCTTTTCACACAAAAAATTGTTCACACACCTTTAGCATGCGAACACTTTTCTGTGTAAATAGAAAAGTTCATTTTGCAGCCTTTAGAAAATTGCAACGTTTTAAGGACATCTTCCAAATGCAGAAGATTAAACATATGGAGCCCTGTTTATGGCGTTCCAGCTCTAATTATGCTGGATTAGCACTGGTAAGTAATTTTGCATTAGTTAAATTGCCAAACTGTTAAGTTTAATACAATTTAAATATTGCTTTTATAAGCCTAGAGAGCTGCTAGAATAACAGGATTTGTGTTTAATGTGCATTTCCTGAAACTGAAATTTATGTAATTATTTAATGACTTTAGCCATCAGTGATTTTCCAGAAAATTTGGACAATTGAGAGTTATGTGGATGGCTGTCAATAAACCTAATGCATCCTCGTTTGGCATACTAATGTGTAACATTTTGAGGAACTATTCGGTCTGTTGAACATGTTTTTCCCTGAAGGGGGGCAGTACCAAAAGCAAATTTGTAGGACTTGATTCATTTCTGAGAATGAGATCATTGGAGCTGTTAAAACAGTTGGGCTTGTGGCTAGGCTTTGGAAATAGATGAGATTAGACTGGAAATGTTAAAAGCAGTTTATGTGTTATCCTGATTGAAAACTCCTTTTCAGAGTTGTGTGAAAGACAGAAGAAACTCTTTCATGTGTCATTCAAAAGCAACGATGTTGAACAGCTTTGACTCCTGCAGTAGTATTTGCCCTTGTCAGTACTTTAGTTTTTTGTGTTTATCTGTTTTATTATTGTTAGTGTTTATTACATGTTTTATTGTGGCTGAGCAGTATTATGGATTTGAATTTAAATTTGATTGTACTTCTGAGATGGTTGATGGGGGTAATGGTCTGTGTTTTCCAAAAAGGGGGTAGGGGGCAGGATGGAGTGCTTCCTTTATAGAAGGATCATATTCCTTAACCTCTCTAGGAAGGCTTATACAGACTTTGTTCACTAGTCAAGCCTCCATTTTAGGGAAAGCAGCCTGAATGTGCAGATTCTCTTATGGCCAGGCTTGCTAGTTTTTGCTGAAGCACCTACCAAGGGGAGAAAATGCTGAGAGAAGAAAAGGAGCCACTTTTGTGATTTTAAGTATTTTCTTCTGATTTTTTGTTAAGTTTTACTGCTTTGCCGCCTATTTTTTGGCATTTTCTGGTTTGCTAAAGTTTATATCTGTAACAGTAACAGTACTTGGAACACATCTAGAGCCTGTTTTCTGCATTTCCTGTGTTGCACTTAATTTAAAATAGTTTTTTTCTCTAAAAACTGCATTTTACCTGAGTGTGACCTAGCACTCAAGTGTGGGGTTATTTATTGCACTGTTGTGATTATTTTGCTGCTTGTGTATCTCTGCTACCTTTAAACTACAAAAAGAAAAAAAAACAAAAAAATCTTGCTTTTTTCCCACTTTCTGAAATTTAAGAAAGTTCAGTTACAGATTTGCTGTTCTGAACTGTTTGGAAGTTTCTAGAAGGCCAGTGCTTGCTTGGGCTAAAGGGAAGTCTCTGTGTTCACCAGTGGGAGTGGTTAACACTGAACAGCCTGCCTGTCCCTGGAGGAGTGGTTACTACCTAGAAGCTGTAGTTTTATTGGCCATTTTGGGTCAATTCTAAGCACCTTGATCTCTCTCTCTCTCTTAAAACCCGGCTGCCTCGTTGTTTTGGCGTCTTTTCAGGCTTGCTAGTTGTTGCTGAAGCACCTACCAAGGGGAGAAAACGCTGAGAGAAGAAAAGGAGCCACTTTTGTGATTTTAAGTATTTTTTTCTGATTTTTTGTTAAGTTTTACTGCTTTGCCGCCTATTTTTTGGCATTTTCTGGCTTGCTAAAGTTTATATCTGTAACAGTAACAGTACTTGGAACACATCTAGAGCCTGTTTACTGCATTTCCTATGTTGCACTTAATTTAAAATAGTTTTTTTTCTCTAAAAACTGCATTTTACCTGATTTTGACCTAGCACTCAAGTGTGGGGTCATTTATTGCGCTGTTGTGATTATTTTGCTGCTTGTGTATCTCTGCTACCTTTAAACTACAACAAAAAGAAAAAAAAACAAGAAAATCTTGCTTTTTTCCCACTTTCTGAAAGTTAAGAAAGTTCATAGGTTTATAGATTAGTACTAGGCTAACTGCCCTTGCGAGCCATTTTAAGCCTAGCCAGTTATCCCCTGTGAGATTCAAACCCTGTACCTTGTGTTTGCAAGACAAACACCTTAACCATTACGCCATCCTCCCAACCCCAGGCCATTGCAGATTTGCTGTTCTGAACTGTTTGGAAGTTTCTAGAAGGCCAGTGCTTGCTTGGGCTAAAGGGAAGTCTCTGTGTTTACCAGTGGGAGTGGTTAACACTGAACAATATGCCTGTCCCTGGAGGAGTGGTTACTACCTAGAAGCTGTACTTTTATTGGCCATTTTGGGTCAATTCTAAACTCCTTGAGCTCTCTCTCTTAAAACCCTACAACTCTCTTTTTGCGTGGCTTTGCGCACTGAGCAGCATCGGGCAGCGCCACCTAAACAGGTTTAAACTATTCCAGGCTCCACAAACTCTGCTCTTCACTTTTTCCCTTAGAACTGTTCAAACTCTCAAAGTAATCACTCTATCCTCTTTCTAAAGCCCTGCACTTGCTCAGCTCTTGTAAGGAAACACTAACTAACTAAAGCACTACACCCTCCTTGACTTCTCATAAGTATTAGGCTCCCGATTGGTCCTTCCTGATCAAGTGAAAAATCAGTTCCCTTCCCTAATCTGATCAATAAAAAAACAGTACCCTGTACTAATCTGGTATGTCCAAGGGTCAGTTTCAAGGTTACTCTCCAGTCCAGCTGGTGAATCTGGGAATTTTGAGGCAATGTTACAATTGCCTTATGTACACAGACAACCCTCTCCTCCTTCCAACAAACTCGAATACATGTGAGAGATGTAGTTACACAGCCAAACTGGAGGCAGAGCTCTCTCAACCAAAGACTGGCACAGTCAGTCAGGAGGAAAAGGTAACCACCCACACCACAAATCCAGTCTCACACAGACCTATTGCATCTGCATACCCAACACATAAACACACAAAAACATACTCGGAGGCTCTAAATAAAAATCTCCCTAAACAGCAAAGACCTCCTAAGCAGATATCCAAGCAACAGCCACCCCTCAATAATACCCACGAATCACATATCTCACAAAATCAGTGTGCCTCACAGTCACAGCCCTTAAGGCCAAACAACACACCAAATACACTTGTTATAGGGGACTGTATTGTCCGGCACACTGACGTCCCGCTCACCAGACTGAACAAGGAGAAGATCACTGTAAGCTGCCTGTCGGGTGCCAGGATCCGCCACATAATGCAAGCACTCAGGTCCCTCAAAGCAAGTACAAGTATGACTCCGTCATTGTCCATGCAGGTGTGAATGACCTGAGACGTACCTCCCTGGACTACATGAAAAGAGACATAGAGGAGCTCTCTGACCATGTAGCCCAGGCTGGTATGACCCTGACCTTGAGTAGCATCTTGCCCTCACCAAGAATGATGCCACAGTATAAAGACAAAATGATCAGTTTCAACAATTGGCTAAAGTATTGGTGTCATTCAAAGGGGATCCAGTGTCTGTCTGCCTGGGATGACATGCTCGACAAGCCACATTGCTTCGCTAGGGACGGCTTGCACCTGTCACCCTTAGGCTTTCGTATACTGGCCAAGGCTCTTGCCACCCCTATAGTGCCTTTTTTAGGCAAGGCTCAAAGGACAAACCCACCTCCATAGACAACCCAAGGATAAAAAAACTAAAGGTAATGCTACTCAATGCCAGAAGTCTAAACCTCAAGATGCACGCACTCGAGGCTCTCTTCAGTATGGAGAAAATCGATGTCTGTGCAGTAACAGAAACCTGGTTCAAGGCTCCTGAGAACACCCCAGCACTACCAGGTTATAACTCATACCATGCGTTTCAGCCCCAAAACTTGGACCGAAGCACAAAAGGAGGAGGAGTATCTATATTCATCAAAGATACCTACACCTCCAGGTTAGTGGCACTGCACGAAGCATCGGAAACCATCCATGTGCAACTAACAGCGGGCAAAACTACCTTTCAGTTTGTAGCCTGCTACAGAACACCCTCCCTATTACAGGAACCCCACTTGGCATTCCTGAGAACACTGGAGAATATGAAGGTCTCTCCAAACACTATGTTATTGGGTGACTTCAACTACCCAAGCATTGACTGGGAAAACTACTCAAGCCCAAACACCCTCACCCAATGGTTCCTTGAATTTATAAACTCTAACGCAATGGAACAACTGGTCACCACTCCCACAAGAGGGAACAACATATTGGACCTGGTCATCACCAACATGGGGACTCTATGTTCCACACCAGATGTAAACCCCTCATTGGTAAGATCAGACCGTAAACAAATTTCCCTGGACATCCGTATCCCATCCCCACCCCCAGCCAAGGAAATCACTGTAAAGAATTTCTCAAAAGCCAACCTTGCACTTCTCAAGACTCAGGTGGAATCCTTCAAAACCCCTGGGCCAGAGGATAATACAGCCCAATCCGCAGAATCCTTTACAAATGCATTCTATGAGCACCTGCAGGAATGCATGGATTGTGCTATCCCAAATAAAACTAAGACTCACTCCTCCAAAAACAGGAGACCGGTCTGGTGGACCCCGGCCATAAATAAGCTATACAACAGAAGGAGGAAGCTACTACGTGACAGATCAAAACCCCAAAAAGGGAAGGCATCTCTGATCGGTATTAGCAAGAAACTTCGATCCCTCATAAAATCATCAAAGGCCAGCTTCAAAAGAAAAATTGCCCTAGACACTAAAGATAATCACAAGACCTTCTTTAGTTATGTCAGGAACATGGGTGGAAACTCCCAGATATGCTCTGAATTGTTGCATAACGGTACAAAATATACCGAACCTACAGACATAGCCAACATCCTGGCAGACAGATTCAGTGCAAACTTCTCCTCCCCTTCCCCCCCAAAGGAGTAAATGCCTATCCCAACTGAATGTAACCTCCCTGACATCACAGATGCACAGGTGAAAGCTGCCCTCTCCAAAGCAAAAAAAACAGCATCTATGGGACTGGACGGTGTCCCAGGCTGTGTCCTATGCAAGCTCCAAGAAGAACTGAACCCTCACATTAAGTCACTGTTCAAACTTAGCTTTATTACAGGATATGTACCCAAAGAATGGCGTACAGCTACAGTGGTCCCACTCCACAAAGGTGGTGCCACAACGGACCCTGGAAACTATCACCCCATAAGCCTGACTAGTCTGGTCTGTAAAGCTATGGAGCGTATTATCATGGAACTCATAAACAAAGACATTGGGAGCCTCCAGACACTGGACCCTACCCAATTCGGCTTTGTTAAGGGCAGATCTTGCCTCTTAAACCTAGTTGATTTCTTTGAAACAGTTACCAAAGCCATAGATGAGGGTAAGGTAGTCCACACAGCCTACCTGGACCTCGCAAAAGCCTCCGACACAATACCCCACTTGGGCATCATAAATAAGCTTACCAGCTTAAATATCAACCCCTATATCACAAGATGGGTTGCAAACTGGCTCAGAGATAGAACCCACATGGTCAGAATCGCAGGTGCCATGTCCGAATCCAAACCAGTTATAAGTGGCATCCCACAGGGCTCAGTCCTGGGACCTCTCTTGTTCGATATATACTTCTCTGAGGTTCAGGCTAACACGGGGGGGTTATGGCTGACAAAGTTCGCAGATGACTGCAAAGTGGGGGCCATAATCGAATCTCCAGCTGACACAAGCATCCTCCAAAAGGGTCTCACAGAGATGGATGCTTGGTGCCAGAGCCACGACCTCAAACTAAATGCTAAAAAGTGCATAGTCATCCCCTTTGGGAAAAACAAGGTGCCCACAAATTACCACATAGGTGGTAATCCATTAAGTACGGAAGAAGTAATTAGAGATTTGGGGACCAACGTAGATAGTACTCTCTCCTTTGATAATCACGTTGCCAAAGTGGTTAGAAAGACCTTCTATATAGCCCACCTTATCACGAAAGGGTTCGCATCTAGATCAAGAAAGGTCATTGTGCCCCTCTACTCGTCACTCATCAGGCCCATAATTGAATACAGTGCCCCTTTTGGGGGATGTACCTTACCCGACACCTGCAGCAACTGGAGAGACCCCAAAAGTACCTCACCAAGAGGATCATGGGATACAAACAGATGTCCTATGCAGCTCGACTAAAGAAACTCCAGCTCTACTCAGTTGCTTACCGCCTACTCAGAGGCGATCTATGCCTGACGTACAAAGCCATGTCAAACCCAGAATTAATGGGCATGCTCCACCTCAAAAAATCCAAGTCCCTTAGAGCTACACGCTCCAGGGACCTAAACTTCAGCACAAAAATAAATAGGACATGCTGGAGGGACAGATTCATTTCCCAGAGGCTCCCCTCACACTGGAATAGAATCCCAATTCATGTTAGACATAGCCCCTCGCTGACCCTCTTCAAGCGAAATCTGGACGCGTGGATGGAAAATCGCAAATTCACCCCTGGGATCTCTTCTGTGTCCCTGCTAGACAGAGGCACAGTAAACTAATCTTAAAAGGGTACCTTCTGTGACCTACTTTACAGAGGCACAGTAGGCTAATCTAATAGGGAGGCGGAAGCCAGTACACTCTGGCTAGGCTTATAAATGCCCTAGGGCAGATAGCCTAGTATCTACCTATGAACCTATGAACACTGGGTCAGTTTATCATTGCACAAGTACTGGTAGTGTTCATGAATTTATACAGTATTAACTGCATGATGTTAAGTTATCAATCTCGCCTTCATTCTTGCTGGATGGGTTCGGAGCTGATCCTCGGCTCCGACTCGGCCAATACTAAAGCTCGAGAGCTAATTCCACCGGCTCGAGGCTCCCCTATATCCCACAATGCTAGGTGGTAACTACTCAGATCTCGTTTGCTGCTTAGCTGACGAGGTGCTTCTTCTACCGGCTCTGGCAGGTTAGTAAGTTTTCTTGTTCATAAACTTCATTTTCAACCCCTATTTTTTCCATTTAGTATAGTTTTTATTTAAAGTTTTCCATTAGTTTAAATCGGGTCCCCTCTTGTGTTAGAATTCCCTTCTTAACTTTTAGGCCTTTGGCCCTCTCCCTCTCCTTCTCCTAGTCCTTCAGTGTGACTGGATTTTTATTTTGGTTAAGGGTGTGTCTGTGTGTTGTGCTTGTGTTTTTCTTCACTCAGCCTTTAGGATGTCTAAAGACTCCAAGGTCTCAGGCTTCAAGAAGTGTGATTCGTGCTGTCAGAAAATGTCTCTGACAGATGGTCACACTTCTTGTGTATATTGCCTGGGACCTTTGCACCTGCAGGACTTATGTGCTGTGTGCCATGCATTCAGCCCTAGAGTCCTGCAGGAGCGCAAAAATAAGTTGATTCTACGTGGCTTGTTAAAGCCTGAAGGCCCCCCCTACCCAGTCTGTGTCGGGGAAGCCTTCTAAGACTTCCAGACCGTCGGCTCCATTTTCTGAGCCGTCCCCTGGAAGCATTAAAATGGCTTCGACATCGGCTCCGGCTGGAGCCGATGTTTCCAAATCTCATACCATCACCTCGGCTCCGGCTGGAGCTGAGGTTGACAAGACTCAGTTGGCTCTGATAGGCTTATCGGAGCCACCTTCAAAGAAGAGGTCTAGGTCCCCTTCCATCGGCTCCATCCATTCAGCTCCGGGATCTCCTCTTCTATCGGAATGGAGCCATAGGTCTCATTCCTCTCTGTCCTCCAGGCTGTCCGACCATGATTTACAAAGGGTGGTGAGTAGACTTCTCAAGTCTGAGGCACTGGCCCAAATGCTGCATAGCCCTACTCAACAGTCAGTGGCTATTTCCATCCCTGATTTTATTCCTCCTCCGACTCCTTTGAGTTCGGAGCCGGGGCTCATCGGAGCCGTGGCTGTCGGTGCTTTGGAGCCGATACCTTCCCTTTTCGGCTCCGTCGTCTGCTCCTATTTCCTCATTGGAGGGATCTCGGCGCCGAGATTCCCTCGTCGGCTCCGAGGGGGCGAGTGGCATCGGACCCTTGTCCAACCCCGTTCTCCCTCTCGGAGCGTCGGCGCTGGTGAGTTCGGCTCCGACATCGGCCTCGGAGCCGTCCCTTTCGGTGCCGGGGGGGGTCCTAGTCTCCTCGGAGCGGGGACCTCCGGCCTTGCCTGATGGGGGCACCTTCGAGGTCATGCGGAGCATGCTAGACCCAGTGTCTACCCCACAGTCGGCTCCGTCAGCTCCTCCCTCTTCAGTGCCTGCGGTGATTTCTACCCATCCCCTTGTATCAGACCGCAGAGAGCCAGCTCCTCAGGTTTCCCCATTGGGAATTTCCTCCTCTTCCGAGGCCTCTCCTGATCCGGTAGGAGAACCCCCTCGAAAGAGACAGTGCAAGAGGAAGCACATTGACTCCCCTGAGTCTATCACCTCTGACACTGACTTGGAGGAATCTGAAGGTTCCCCTCGGTTCCTCTCTGAGGATGTCTCCTTTGCTGACATCCTTGAAATCCTGAAACAGAGAGGGAACTGGCCCGCCCTTAACCCTTCAGAGGACGAGTCAGTTTACCTTGAGGCGTTTCGCGCTCACCCTTCCATTTCCTGGGTGTCCCCTCCCTTTGACCCCCTTATGGAAGTGGTGGCAAGGAAGGCTTGGACGGCCCCTGAATCAGTGGAACCTACCCCAAGGAGGCCGTCAAAATTTATTACTGCCCCTAAGGAGAAAGAGTTTCTATCTAAAGGTGTCTCTGTTGATGCCATGGTGGTGGCCGCAGCCACTAAGAAGGAGTTAGCCGATCCTTCGGTACCTGTCCATCCTCCTAATAAGGAGTCTAGGACCATGGACAGGTACGGTAAGCGGATGTTTTCATCAGCGACCTTTTCAATGCGGTCGCTGAACTACTTGTGTCACTTCACCCATCTCCAGAGAGATTTGCTCAAAGATATGGGTGAGGCTATACAGGATCCAACAGCTGAGGGGTTCCAAGACAAAATGAACTCCCAGTTGGCAAACCTGAATTCGATTGTTAACTCCTCCATGCGGCTTATCTCATATGCTGCTGATGGGGCGAGTAGGGCCGCAGGCACAGGTGTAGCTTTATGACGTCACGCCTGGATGCGGCTTTGTAATTTTGCGGACCCTTTCAAGGCATCCTTCACCAATCCCCCCTTTGATGGCTCAACATTGTTTGGTCCTCAGGTGAAGGATACATTGACTAGGTGCGAGGTGGAAGGTAAGACTCTCTCTGCCGTGGGAGTCCGTCTTTCTACCCCTTCTAGACCTTATCCAAAAGGTCAGAGGGGAGGAAAAATGTGGTTCCGCAAACCTCAGGGAGTCTCATCTGACGCACAAGGTCGATTCCCCTCTAGAGGCAGAGGGGGGAATAACAATAGACACCGCCCTAGAGGCAGAGGAGGTCCGCAAAACCAGGGTAACAGAGAAACTTTCTCTGATAAACCCTTTCAGCATCCCTGAGGAGCTGCCCGACTGTCCACCTTCGGAGGCAGTCGGGGGAAGATTATCACTCTACCCAAAAGCCTGGCTTTCCGTCACCCAAGACAAATGGGTACAGTCAATCATATCCGAGGGTTACAAAATTCCCTTTATTCACATCCCATCCCAACTCAAAGGATCCCTTCCAGACGTTCCACCCAGTCTAAGGGAACAAGCAGCACTAGAAATATCAAAGCTGCTATCAAAAAGAGCTATCCAAAACAGTCCCAGCAGACCAGCAAGGATCCGGAATCTACTCCAAATTCTTTTTGGTACCAAAAAAAACAGGGGACTGGAGACCTATACTGGATCTCGGCAAATTAAACAAATATATCAAAAAAACAAAGTTCCGGATGGTCATGCTACAGTCCATTCTACCCTTCTTGGGTCAGGACAATTGGATGTGCTCGATAGACCTTCAAGATGCGTACTACCATATCAAAATGCACAGACGCTCCAGGAGGTTTCTCCGCTTCAGGCTGGGAGCCAGTCACTACCAGTTCAGAGCCCTGCCCTTTGGTCTCACTACCAAATGCATGGCAGTAGTCGCGGCTCACTTGAGACGTCAAGGATTCCAGGTGTTTCCATATTTAGACGACTGGCTCCTTACCGCCACCACCAGACATCAACTGCTTCTATCCAGAGACTTCACCATCCAAACTTGCCAAGCTCTAGGCATTTCAATAAATTTCGAAAAATCTGCCTTGTCGCCTTGTCAATCTATTACCTTTATAGGCGCCACCTTAGGCACACTCAATCTTTCCGCCAGACTTACACAGCAAAGAGTGTTAGATATCCGCAAACAAGTTTACCTTCTATTACAATGCAACAAGGTCAAAGCCAGGATAGTCTTGAAGGTATTAGGACTCATGGCAGCTACTATCACCCTTCTCCCCTTAGCTCATTTCCAAATGAGGATCCTCCAATGGATGCTGTTTACTCAATGGTCCTTCCAACAGCTCCCGATGTCTCACATCATATTAACTCAATCATGCAAGAATCACCTGTCTTGGTGGATCACATCACCTCAAGTTCACCAGGGCAGACCTTTCATCCCCCCCCCCCCCAGTCGCCACGGTGACAACGGACACCTCCCTGATCTGGTGGGGGGGCATTATCAGGGCAGGACAGTCCAGGGCACATGGCAACCTTTCGAGTGCCACTTGCACATAAATGTCTTAGAAATGAGAGCAGTGCTTTTAGTGTTGCAAACCCTTAAGGACTCTCTTCCCACAGGGACTATTGCAATTCAGACGGATAACATGTCCGTAGTGTGGTACATCAACAAACAGGGTGGGACCAGATCCTACCCCTTATGTTGAGAGGCACTCAGACTTTGGCAGTGGGCGATTTCTTCTCAGCTTTTTCTGATAGCAACGTTCATTCCCGGGAAGTCCAACGTGATTGCGGACAAGTTGAGCAGGGCCATTCTCATGCCCCATGAGTGGTCTCTAAAGAAATCAGCGCTAGAAGAAGTCTTCCAAAGATGGGGCCAGCCTTGCTGCGATCTTTTTGCTACTCCCCAAAACAGCAAGTGTCACGACTTCTTCACTCTCTTCCCATTACCAGGCCATCCCACCAGAGACGCTCTAGTCCACGATTGGCCCCGGGGACTTCTGTATGCTTTTCCCCCTTTTCCACTAATATCTCAATTAATTCAGAAAGCTATCGCCTTGAGAGTTACAATGATCCTCATTGCCCCTTACTGGCCTCGACAGATATGGTTTCCGTTCCTCCATCATTACCTGTTGGAGCAGCCTTGGCATCTGGACCCGGTGCCAGATCTGTTGACCCACCAGTCGGGCCAGCTGCACCACTCCCTTCATTCTCTCAACCTCACAGCGTGGTTTCTCCAATTCCTACCCTAGCCAGGCTTCCCTTAATCTTCTCATTCGGTCCGAAACATCCTGATAGCCTCTCACAAATCTTCTACCAAGAAGATTTAGAATAGTAAGTGGAAACGTTTTTCTTTCTGGGCAGCATCAAAAAATATAGACCCCTTCACTGCACCTATCCAGTCTATCCTACACTTTCTGGCAGAGCTCTTTCATTCAGGCTCTTCTTCATCTACCATTAGAGTACAACTAGCTGCTATATCTAATTTTCATGTAGGTGTCTCCGACTCCAGTATCATGTCCCATAAGCTATGCAAAGCCTTTTTAAGAGGTGTTTTTCTGCTCAAGCCCCCAATCAAAGATCCCCCACCTCAATGGGACTTGAATTTGGTTCTGGCTTCCTTGATTCTCCCCCCCTTCGAGCCAGCGGTTTCTTGCCCTCTTAAGTTGGTCTCATGGAAAACACTTTTTCTAGTAGCCATAACTTCAGCTAGAAGGGTATCTGAACTTCATGCTCTGTGCAGTCGTCCTTCTTACTTAGTTTTCCACAAAGATAGGGTGTCCCTCTGGACTAATCCATCCTTTTTACCTAAGGTTTCCATTGAGACAAACCTGAACCAAACGATTGATCTCCCCGTCTTCTTCCCTGACTATTCCAACAGGTCGGAACAAAAGTTGCGTTTTCTAGATGTTCACCGCCAACTTAGATATTATTTAGACAGGACTAAACAGTTCAGGAAATCTGATCAGCTTTTCCTGTCTTATGCGGAAGGGAAATTGGGCCTTCCAGTTACTAAAGTGTCCCTTTCAAGATGGCTTACCTCTATAATTACCTTCATCTCTGAAATCAGACATCAAAAACTGCCTTCAAGACCTAGAGCTCATTCAACTAGGGCATTAGCTACATCTGTAGCTTTTCAGGACAGGCTGCCAATAGATTCCATTTGTGCAGCAGCCACTTGGGCTTCTCCTTATACCTTCATTTTACATTACAAATGGGATATGGCCTCCAGAAACCGTGCCAACTTTGGTTCCACTGTTCTCAAGAGTCTGTTCCGATAGACCACCCAGAATAAGGTGCTAGGGACGCGGTCCCATCCAGCAAGAATGAAGGCGAGATTGACAACTTAACATTAAGAAGTTATGTACCTACCATAACGATCCATGTTAGTTGTCTTCTTCTCGTCTTCTTTCTTGCATCCTGCCCTCCTTCCCCCTAGCCTGGACAGACTGATAGCAAATTTTGGGATCTTTCTTTGGAGTTTTCCTTCCCACATGTTCTAACACCTCTATTCCCCCTTTTATGTTTGTGGTAGCTTACATTCAGGTTTATATAGAGGTGGGTTCTTTTTTCTCCATACTGTGGAGACCAGAACTGCTTGGTTTAGCTATCAAATGAGATCTGAGTAGTTACCGCCTAGCATTGTGGGATATAGGGGAGCCTCGAGCCGGTGGAATTAGCTCTCGAGCTTTAGTATTGGCCGAGTCGGAGCCGAGGATCAGCTCTGAACCCATCCAGCAAGAAAGAAGGTGAGAAGAAGACAACTAATATGGAACGTTATGGTAGGTACATAACTTCTTATTTTTTTTTAAACCTGGAGACTGTAAGCTGTTGTATATCTTAGAAGTCTTGTGGAAGGTGCTGCAGCACTATGGGGTCCTAGGGCCACTGCTGCATTCCATTCAATTCCTGCATTGGAGAAGGAGGTGTTTATGAATTCTTGGCATTTAAGTCTTCTGAAGATGAGTTTCATCTACCCTCATGTTTGTGATTTTCATAAACAGTATTCCCACTCCAAAAGAGTTCCTCCTGTATACATGTGGAGGATGAGAGATTGAAGTTTGAATAGACCCTGTTCAATATCTAGGCAGTAGAGGCAGTAGCAAGGAGCTGTGACCCAAGAAGTGGACACTTGTTATAGTAGTAATTCCAGGACCTGCTCATTATGTGCTTGTGGTGAGGGAAGCTCCCCCGGCTACAGTAAGAGAACTCTTATGTAGTACTAGAAGGGGTTACTGGATTTGACTGATGAGTACTGCTGAGCCAGGAAAGCAGCCCAGCTGTGGTGGTAGTTGAAGCAAATGCCCAGGTGTGGCAGGAATTTGCAATTCCATGCAGAATGACATTTGGACAGTCTTATAAAGGTTTTGGTAAACCAGTAAACCATCGACAACCTCTGGAGAGGGATGCAAGATATTGCTGAGGCTGCTCTTGGCAGTGTTGAAGTGTGCTTTGTGGAATGTTTGCTTTGGTTAAATAAATATCCTTTACTGTTATTTGGCTGGTGTTTTTCATGTCCCTTGGCACTTTTTGCAGTTTTTCAGTGTTTTTGTGCCTTGGTGGAACTTTTTTTTTTGGATTTAGTGTTGGTGAAGTGCTAAACTTAACCAAGGAAATTGCTGGGAGGTGAAAAGAACACTTTAAGGAACTCCTAAACTACTGCATGTGCTGTTCTCTGATGAGGTGGTGCTAGAAGCAGATTCTGGAACTGGATCTATTTTAGCAGATGAGGTCACTATAGCGGTTAAGTTGTACTGTAGCAATATTCTGTGAGTCAATAAGGTCTATCCCAGAATGCTGACAGTACTGGAAATTGGTGGTGTGTTGTGGATAATCCATCATTTCAGTGTTGATTGGATTACTAGGAAGTGACACCACTGGCTTGTAGAACTAGGATAATGGTCTCCATTCTTAGAGAAGGCTACAGGAGGGTGTTATCCAGTAATAGAGGAATAGCTTAACCCACCTTTCCCGAGAAAGTATATGTCAGGGCACTGGAAAAGGAGGCTTTGTTTTGTAGTTAACCTGTGATTCAGGTAGGGCAGTGTAGATTCCATTCTAGCCATGGAGGCGTGAATTCATTTTTTGTTTTTGCACAGATGTTGGAGGGATTATGGGAGTTCACTAGTGGAGTCTATATATGTTTTGCGAGTTTGGAGAAGGGTATAACCTTTTACTCAACAGTATTTTTTTGAGAAATGCTGCAACAATATGGGGTCACAGCACCCATGTGGCATGCCTTTCAGTCTGTATTTGAAGATTAAGGGTCATGTCCCCTATTCTTATGTGTGCTCAAAGTCAGAATAATATGCTGACAAGGGTGAGTCTACTCTCCCTTCCTTTTTTATTATTTTAATTGGCTGGATATTAAGGCATAGTGGAGACCATTCAGTTTTGGGGGAGGCAAGAGATGTGTATTTGTTTGCAGGTGATGATGAGCTATTAGACTTAAGTGGCTGTGGATCTCCCTATTGAAATGTCAACACTTATTTTTTCTTCTCTTTTGCACGGGGGGGCAACCACACTTCCCAGATCTGTATATACTAACTCTGAGATTCCTATACCTTAGTGAAAAGAGAATATTCCGAGAAATGTCCATCTCAGGCTTGGTGTGTATATAAGTCCATATTTTTTTTCAGCTAGCCATTCAGTCTCTTTGCTTTGGGACTCGCTGTAGTGGGTGTCAGCATTTCAAATGGTTACCGGCTGTCGTCTTCAGCATGCACTGGAATGATTTACTGCTGAGTGTAAAGTGCTCCTGTTGAAAGTCAGCACCTCCAAATCGAAGTTCATGGTTCTATTCTGGAAGGAGCAGCTGTGTCATGTAGAAAATTTTAATGAGGGTAGAAGGTGTCAGGAGACTGACAAACTGGTGCTGCAGGTACTGTATCTGAATGTGGTGGGGAAATAAGAAGCAAGTCATAGAAGCTCTCATGGTACTGTTTATTCTGCTCCCATTCTCACTTGGAGTTAGGAGCTTTGAGTAGTGGTTAAAAGGAAGAGATCACGTACAGTTTTCAACTTATATGAAGATATGAAGTTCCTGCATAGAGTAACTAGCCTCATTCTGTGTGACGAGCGGGATGACTGACAATCTTGGAGGATTTCTGAGTTACGTCTACTACTACTACTCCATGTTGAGGGAAGTCAGTTTAGGTGCCTTGGTCAACTTGTGAGACTGCCGCCTGTGTATGTTTTCCATGTATGTCATGTCCTAGGCACAACCCACTGGTAGGAGGCCCTAGACCAAACCTAGGACATGTGCAAATACTGTGACACAGCTTGCCTGAGGGTGCCTTGTGATAGGGAAGGTCTGACCTGGCCAGCATTTGTTAAAGAAGTTGTGTAAAAATTCTATGTAGATTAAAAAAAAGTGCTGCTATTCGAAGTTGGTTTCTGGATGACCAAAGTAGATTCTCTAATATGGAACAGTAAATTGCTTGCTTGGGCAGAAAAAGATAGCTGACAGGGGAGAGGTTACTAGTGAATGACAGCTGACATCTTTGTTTTACTGTCTATGGTAATTCCAGACAGAATGTGCTTAATATTAGAAAAAAAATATTATCTCGAAGTCTTAATGTTAGGAAAGTCAGAGTCTCTTCCCAACTGTTTCAGGAAGATTTTTGTTTGGCATTTACAAGCTTAAATGCCACATAAATACAGAAAAGCACTTGATTATTTTAGTACTTATTGTTATTTTGGTGATTTCTGTACTTGCTTATTTTATTGAATTTTATAAATTTTTACAGTTTTGTTTGGTTAAAGTTGCTGGATTTGTGTTTTGTACTAACCGTCAGAATGTTTATCTGATTGCATCCCCCTAGTTAATCAAAGAGTCTTCCTAAAATTTTACACTTTTTATAACTTTTTTACATTAAATTATAGTTTTGGTTATAATTGTTTATATTGTGCATTTTACAATTGCCTGGCTGTTTTTGTGTTAGATAGACCCTCCCGTTTTGTTACACTCAGTGTTCTCCTTTGTTAATTCATCATTTAGCACTGCTGCTGTTCTAAACAAAATGTTTTCCCTGTGAATTTACACTTTCCCCCACCATTAAAGTATATTAGTATTAGAGTTTCACTTGGTTTTCTGACCAGAGTTTAAACTTGCTGTGGGACAGTAGTGATTACTGAGTGACGGGGAATAATTTGCTGCTGTTTCTGAGGGGAGGACATTATTGGTTGGAGTTTTAACTTTAATCCATGAACCAAAACACTATATCTGATATGGTCAGTTTTTCATCTTTTCCTCACATGAGGGTTCGGATCCGAACCCTTGGATCCAACTCGGTGAATTAGGAAGCTTGAGGCAGTCAAAAAGCTCTTGGGTTCTTCCCCCTTACCCACAATGCATCTCCACATTACCTTGAATCTTATTTGCTGCTTTGCAAAGATGTGGTTATTCCAGCTAGCTCTTTGCGTCAGGTTGTGATTTTTCTTCAAATTTCTTCAAACTCTTTCAAACCTTTGTGGATTTTGATAATATAAATCTTCTCTGTCACTTTCGTAACTCTTGGTTTGTTCCAGTGTTGCTCGTTACGTACTTAACTTTTACTTCTTCCCTTTACTTCCCACTAGTAACTTTCTTTTCATAGGTTGCTTTCCTCCCCTTTTTACCCTTGAATATTTCTTGCCTACTATTGTCATTAAGGTTTTCCTTTCCCTCCGTCTGTTAAAAATAAATAAACTTTCCACTGTTCTTTTCTCTTGAATGAGTGTCTCTTATGTGTGTGTGTGTGTGTGTGTGTGTGTGTGTGTGTGTGTGTGTGTGTGTGTGTGTTGTGCCCCTTCTCCTCTGTTACAGTGGAGAAACAGGAAAAATGGCTGGCTTCAAGAAGTGCACAAGGTGCGGGCATAAGATCCCATTTAGCGACTCGCACTCCTAATGTGTATATTGTCTTGGGCCTCTGCATTTGCAGAAGGACTGGGAAATATATCACTCCTTCAATAATAGAGCCTTAATAGACTGAAGGATCAAACTCATTTTAAGAGAGATGTTGACATCAGCCTTTGATGAAGCCGTTTCTGGAGCAAAGGATACAAAACAGATTCTACCTCTAAAACTAAATCAGCTCATTCCAGCCCTGCTGTGTTCTTGTCCTCCAAATCTTTGGACAAGGCCAAGAAAAGACTTTCATCGGCACATACTGATTTTTTAGAGCTGAAGTCTAAGAAGACAATCTCCCTCATCTGTGGAGCCTCAAATCCGATTGAAGCCTTCTGTCCAACCACTTCATCGGCTTCGGCTTCTTCGGCTCCAGCCTTATCTGACAAGAATGGGTCGGATCCGACATTTACCCTTTTAAGCCAATATATGACCCAGTACCTTCGAGGGTACTGTTCCCCTTGCTATCGAGGCCAAGATTGGCTTCTGCTATGTCCTCCCATTTGACCAGGAGTATTACTGAAGAAGAAGAACAGGTGGAAAGGATGGTGCACAAGATCTTATGGGCGCTGGATATCACTTGGTCCCCCTCAACCTCTACTCCAGGTCTACCTAAACCATCCACTTTCCTCTCTTCCTCCTCCAACTTCGAGGCAAGTTTCGGAGCTCATGGATCTGATATGCCTGGTGCGTTTGTGTTCGGTTTCTAGGTTATCTTTCTCTGATCTGACGTCAGCTCAGAGCTTATCAGCCTTTTCAGAGCAGGAGAGCTCCCAGAGCAAAGTGAGCTTTGCAAGACCTCAGGTGAAGTTGTCTCCCAGATCATCGGAGTGGTCGATGCCCCTCAGAGATTCTGTAAAAGTGAGCTCTGCTCTGGCTTCAACCCTGGCTGAGTTGTCTTCTGAACTTGGGGGGGGTGGGTCTCTCTTCCAAAAGCAGGGCTTGTCAGGTCCGGAGTCCTTATCCTTCCAGAAGCAGTCAAAGCTTTGGCGAGGGCTGGGGCTGCCATTGCACCAAAAAAGTCACCCGTCCCTTTGAATCGATTATCCCATGCAGATACCTAGTGGTGTTCTTCAGCCCATCTTGCCCCACAGAGATGGCAGGAGCCTAGGCTCCAGGATACCCATCAGGGTACCCCCAACTCTTCTTATACCTCTTCAGACTATCCCACTGAGGAGGCTCCTCGGAAGAGGCTATGCAAGAGGAAGCATCTGTATTCCACAGAGGAGTCAGCCACAGAAGACATCGGCCACAATGAGAGTGAGGGTTCTCCACGGTCACCCCCCCCCCAAGAATGTTTCCTTTGGGGAGATTCTAGAAATTATCACTCAGGGGTGACTTGAAATCCAGCAGCCCCTCGCTCGAGGAGTCTTGTTTACCTGACCACCTTCAGTTCCCACCCATCTACCTCCTGGGTGACTCCTCCCATCAATGACTTTATAGAGCTAATCTTACAGTGAGCATGGGAGACCCCAAATTCTTTCAAGCCGATTCCCTGAAGACCAAATAAGGTTCATAGGTTCATAGGTTTATAGTAGGCTATCTGCCCGAGGGCATTTATAAGCCTAGCCCATAGTTTTTTGTGGCTTACGCCACCCCTTAGTTTGGAGAAACTATGCCCATTATTTAGCTGTGCCTCTGTCGAGCAGTGACACTGAGGTAACCCCTGGGGTGTATCTGCGATCTCCCATCCATTGGTCAAGATTCCTCTTGAACAAGGCCAGCGAGGTGCTCTGCCTCACATAAACCGGGATTTTGTTCCACAGCATAGGGAGTCTTTGAGTGATGAATCTATCCCTCCAGCACATCCTATTAATAACCGTGTCGAGGTTTAAGTCACCCGCCCTTGTGGCTCTGAGGGATCTAGATTTTTGAGATGAAGCATATTCATCAAATCTGGGTTTGACATGGCCTTGTATGTCAGGCATAGGTCACCTCTGAGCAAGCTGCACGCAACTGAATATAACTGGAGTTCTTTCAGTCGTGCAGCATAAGACAGATTTTTGAGACCCTTTATCCTTTTGGTGAGGAACTTTGTGGCCTCTCCAGCTGCTGCAAGTGTCGGGTCAGATACATTCGAATGGGGCATTGTACTCGATCATTGGTCTGATGAGTGATGAGTATAGGGAGACTATGACTTCCCTTGATCTAGATGTGAATCCCTTCATGATAAGGTGGGCAATGTAGAAGGTCTTCCTAACTACTTTAGCAATATGAGTGTCGAATGAAAGGCTACTGTCAACCTGGGTTCCCAGGTCCCTAATAACTTCTTCTGTGTTCAGGGGATTGCCACCTATATGGTAGCTAGGGGTAACCTTATTTTTCCCGAAGGGTATGACTATGCATTTCTTGGCATTTAACTTGAGGCCATGGCTCTGGCACCAGTTATCCGTTTCTGTGAGACCCTTCTGAAGGATGTCTGTGTCTGATGTGTTCTCAACTACGGCGCCCAGTTTGCAGTCATCTGTGCGCCACTCCCTGGGTACGTATCCGGAGGTGAGACTAAGATTAAACAGCTGTCCTAACTGTGAGTTTAATTCCTCATTGAGTTCATGGAGCACACAGCCGGGGACACCATCAGGTCCCATGGATGCTGTGTTCTTTGCCTTGGAGAGAGCAGTTCTCACCTGAGCGTTGGAGATGTTTGGGGGGCTACAATCATTTGGTATAGATATCTCTTCTTTAGGCGGGGAGGGTGGGGAGAAGTTTGCACTGAACCTGTCAGCCAGTATGTTGGCAATGTCTGTAAGATCAGTAATCTTCACATCATTTTGAACTAATTCTGAACATATCTGGGAGTTTCTTCCTAGGTTTCCGACATAGCTAAAGAATGCTTTATGGTTGTCTTTAGAGTCCTTGGCTATTTTTTTCTCAAAATTATCTTTGGATGATTTTATGAGAGCTCTTAGCTTTTTACTTATAGTGATCAGCGGTGTCTTACCTTTTAAGGATTTTGCTCTATCTTGTAGTAGCTTTCTCCTTTTATTGTAGAGTTTGTTTATGGCTGGGGTCCACCAGACTGGACGCTTGCCTTTGGTACAAAGACTCTTTGTTTTGCTTGGGATTGCCTGATCCATGCAGCCCTGCAGGTGCTGGTAGAAGGCATTTGTAAGTGATTCAGCGGTTTGAGTAATGTTAACCGGCTCAGGGGCCTTAAAGGACACCACACCAGTTTTTAGAGGTGGGAAGTCGGCTTTCGAGAAGTTCTTTACTGTGGTCTTTTCATTTCGGTGGGGTGGGATGAGGACCTCCAGCGAGATTAGTTTGTGATCAGATCTCACCAGTGAGGGGTATACTTCTGGCGTTGAACATTGTGCTCCCATGTTCGTGATGATGAGATCAAGTATGTTCTCTCCTCTTGTGGGGATGGTGACTAGTTGTTCCATGGCATTTGAGTTTATGAATTCCAGGAACTTTTGGGCTAGAGTGTTTGGGCTTGAGTAGTGTTCCCAGTCTATATTAGGGTAGTTGAAGTCACCTAGTATGATGGTGTTCGAGATACATTTATCCCTCCAGTGTTTTCAGGAAGGCCATGTGAGGTTC
This sequence comes from Protopterus annectens, assembly GCF_019279795.1. Classification (NCBI taxonomy): domain Eukaryota; kingdom Metazoa; phylum Chordata; order Ceratodontiformes; family Protopteridae; genus Protopterus; species Protopterus annectens. The sequence continues at coordinate 386,566,927 of NC_056740.1, read as the reverse complement.
CTGAGTTTGAGGGTGGCCTGTAACATGCTACAATTTGCAGAGCAGTCTTGCCTATGGTTAATTGCACCTGGATGGTTTCCGATGCATCGTGCGATGCCACCAATCTTGAGGTGTGGGTGTCCTTGATGAATATGGATACCCCTCCTTTCTTGGTATTGTCTGGATTTTGGGGCCGGAACGCATGATATGAGGTAAAACCTGATAGTGCTGGGGTGCTCTCAGGAGCCTTGAACCAGGTTTCTGTCACAGCACAGACATCGATGTTCTCCATACTGAGAAGGGCCTCGAGTGCGTGCATCTTGAGGTTGAGACTTCTGGCATTGAGCAGCATTACCCTTAGTTTTTTTTTTTCTTTGTTTTGTTCTAGGGTGGTAGGTTTAGAATTTGAGCCTTGCCTAAAAAAGGCACTATGGGGTGGCAAGAGCCTTTGCCAAAATCCGAATCCCAGGGTGACAAGTGCAAGCCGTCCCTTGCGAAGCAGCGTGGCTTGTCCAGCATGTCATCCCAGGCAGACAGACATTGGATCCCCTTTGAATAACACCAGAGTTTAAGCCAATTGTTAAAGCTGATCATCTTATCTCTGTATTGTGGCATCATTCTTGGTGAAGGTAGGATACTGCTCAAGGTCAGGGTCATACCTGCCTGGGCTACATAATCAGAGAGCTCCTCTATGTCTCTTTTCATGTAGTCCAGGGAGGTACGTCTCAGGTCGTTTACACCAGCGTGGACAATGATTGAGTCATACTTGTACCTGCTGTTGAGAGACCTGAGTGCATGCGTTATGTGGCGGATTCTAGCACCCGACAGGCAGCTTACTGTGACCCTCTCCTTACTCAGTCTGGTGAGCGGGACGTCAGTGTGTCTGACTATGGAGTCACCAATGACTAGTGTGTCTGGCATAGTGTTTGGCCTTAAGGGCTGTGACTGCTTGACACTCTGACTGTGTGGTCTATGTGATGCAGGTGTTGTGTTCTGAGGTGGTAGTTGTTTGGGTGTCTGCTTTGGTGGCCTCTGCTGTTTTGGTAGATTTTTGATCAGAGCCTCCGAGTATGTCTTTGTGTGTTTATGTGTATGATTTGAGGTTGTGATGGTATTATGTGAGACTGGGTCTATAGTGTGTGTGGTTACCTTCTCCTCCTGTCTGGTTATAACCATTCCTTCTGGTAAGGCTTTCTGGACTAAGACGGTTGCAGTAGATGTTGTGGTCTTGGTGGCAGTGACCAAGAAAGAACTTTCTGAGGAGAGTTCAACTATCCATCCTCCTAATAAAGATTCTAGGATGATGGCTAGATGTGGGAAGAGTGTCTTTTCCTTAGCAACCTTTGCCCTGTGGTCGTTGAATTATTTATCTAATTTTTACCAGGTTGCAAAGGGATCTGGGCAAGGAACTCTCAGATACCCTTCAAGGAGCAGTAGCTGAGGGAGCTAAAGAAAAAAAAGCAGTTTCCCAGTTTGCCACCCTACATTCAGTTATCAACTCTTCCATGAAGTTTATTGCCCACACAGCCGAAGGAATGAGCAGACTGTTGGGTTCTGGCATTTCCATGACTAGGCATGCCTGGATGTGCTTTTGCAATTTTGCAGAACCTTTTAAGTCTTCATTCATCAGTGCTCCGTTTGACAGCACGTCCCTTTTTGGGCCCAAAGTCAAGGATATGCTAACCAGGTGTGAGGATAGTAAAACACTTTCTGCCATGGGCATACGTTTTTCAGTTCCTCAAAGACCTTATCCCAAAGGTCATTGAGGTACTGGAAAAATGTGCTTCAGAAAGTCTCAAGGGTCTTGCCAGGACACATGTGGAGAGTTCCCCGCCAGAAGCAGAGGGGGGAAATAATGGAAGACATTGCCCTCTCAGCAGAGGAGGTCCGCAGAGCCAAGTGTCCTGGGAACCGTTCTTTGCAAAACCCTTTCAGTGCCCCTGAAAGGAGGCCCAATTGTCCACCTCTGGAGGCAATCGGAGGTCATCTCTCTCTGCACTGGAGAGACTGGCAAAACAGAGGATAATATCCAGGGGTTACCAGATTCCCTCTTCCCAGCAAGAAAATCCCAGATGTTCTACCCAGTCAAAGGGATCAAGCAGTTTTGCAAGTTCTAAAACTGCTAGAAAAAAAATCATCCAAGAGGTCCTCCCAGACCAGAGAGAATTTGGAACTTTCTCAAGGTTCTTTTTAGTTCCAAAGAAAACAGCAGACTGGAGACCAATTCTGGACCTCAGCTTCCGGTTGGGACCCAGTCATTACCAGTTCAGAGCACTGCCCTTTGGTCTCACTACTGCCCCCAGAGTGTTTACCAAATGTATGGCAGTGGCTGTGGCTTACCTGAGCCGACAAGGATTCTGGGTGTTTTCATACTTGGACAACTGGCTCATTACCGCCTCAACCAGGCATCTACTGGTCTACGCAAGAGACTGTTCTTCAACTTTGTTCATAGCTAGGCATAACAATAAATAACCAAAAATCTTATCTGGAACCCACTCAAACAATAGAGTTCATAGGAGCCCTGCTAGACACAAGCCAGATGATTGCCAAACTTCCTCTTTCCAGAGTATTGACAGTCAAGAGGCACACTGCAAGGTTGATCAGAAACAAAAGGGTAGCTGCCAGTCATGTTCTTCAAGCCTTGGGTTCCATGGCTGCTACAGTTATATTAGTCCCACTGGCCAGGTTTTGCATGCAAATTTTGCAATGGTTTCTAGCCTCACAGTGGTCAGTAATGCATCAACCAGTGTCCTATCAGATCCTCATAATGGAAATATGCAAGAACCATCTCTCATGGTGGATTAATTCTCAACAGGTGACACAAGGCCGACCCTTTACTCCACCTCAACCACAGACTACAGTGATCACGGATGCTTCCCAAATAAGGTGGGGGGCATTATCTGGGGAAGACTGTTGAATGTACCTGGTTGGCAGACGAGACCAAGCTCCTCATAAATGTCTTAGAGATGAGAGTGCTGCTCTTAGCTTTGCAGGCATTTCAGTCTGCCCATCCTCTAGGAACAGCAAAGATTCAGTCAGAAAATATGTCGGTGATATAGTAAATAAACGAGCAAGGAGGAACCAGATCATAATCTGTCTGCCAGGAAGCAGTCAGTGTGTGGCAATGGGCGATATCATCCAACTGCTTTCTAATAGCAATGCATATTCCGGGGACATCAATCACCATAGTGGACAAGCTGGGCAGAGCTATTCTCATGCCACACGAGTGGTCCCTCAACCAGAATGTAGTGAAGAATATTTTCCGCACATGGGGACAGCCTTTCTGCAAGCTTTTTGCCTGTCTTCTAAACAACAAGTGCAGCAACTACTTCGCCCTGATTTCCTCCACAGGGGCAAATCTGAGTGATGCTCTGATACACAATTGCCCCACCCAACTTATGTATGCCTTTCCCCCCATTCCGTTGATCCCCAAGTTTCTATAGGAAAGCTAGAAGGTTGAAGAGGACAGTTATCCTCATTACCCCATAATGTCCTTGACTAATCTGGTTTCCCTTTCTGTGGCCTCATCTACAGAAGGATCACTGGATTCTGGATCCCTTTTCAGATCTGTTGTCACATCCAACAGGAATGACTCTTCCCAATCTTAATCTCAAGCTGACAACTTGGTTCCTCTAGTTCCATTTATCTCCAGACAACCGATGCCCTCCTCACTGGTCCATCATATCTTGATGTCCTCCCATAAGCCGTCTACTCAGAAACTATGAAGGAGTAAATGGAAGAGATTAATTTTCTGGACTTAGCAACACAATATGGATCCCATCACAGCCCCTATTCATTTAATTCTGGAATTCCTAGCCAACCTTTTCAGTAATGGGTCAGTGTCGATTACTATTAAGGTGCATTTAGTGACCATTTCAGATTTCCATATCGGGTTTGATAATTTGTCATTGAATTCCCACAAACTTTGCAAAGCCTTCTTAAAAGGGACCTTGTTGTTAAAACCTCCTTACAAGGACCCTTCTCCTCCTTTGAATTTAAATGTGGTTCTGCATCTGATTACTCAGCCTCCCTTCGATCCTGCAGCAACTTGTGACATTAAGTATCTTTTCTGGAAGTCTCTCTTTTGGTGACTATCACATCAGACCACAGTGAAGAACTTCTCAAAAGCCAACTTCACACTTTATAAGACTGAAGTGGTATCCTTCAAGGTCCCTGGGCCAGTGGAAACCACAACCCACACTGCTGAATCCTTTACAAATGCCTTCTACGGGCACCTTCAAGAATGCATGGATCATGCAATCCCAAATAAAACCAAGACCCATTCCCCCAAAGGCAGGCGCCCGGTCTGGTGGACCCCAGCCATAAACAAACTTTACAACAGAAGGAGGAAGCTACTGCATGACAGAGCAAAATCCGTAAAAGGGAAGGCATCTCTGATCAGTACTAGCAAAAAACTACGATCACTCATAAAATCATCCAAGGCCAACTTTGAGAAAAAAATCGCAAAAGACACAAAAGACAATCACAAGGCCTTCTTTAGCTATGTTAGAAACCTGGGTGGAAACTCCCAGATATGCTCAGAGTTAGTCCAAAATGGCACAAAATACACTGAACCCACTGACATTGCCAACATTCTGGCAGACCGGTTCAGTGCAAATTTCTCCTCCCTCCCCAAAAGGAGAAATAACTATCCCAGCAGAGTGTAGCCTCCCTAACATCTCAGATGCCCAGGTGAGAGCCGCCCTCTCTAAAGCTAAAAACACAGCATCAATGGGACCGGACGGTGTCCCGGGCTGTGTGCTACATGAACTCCAAGAGGAACTAAACCCACACATAAGGCTGCTGTTTAATCTTAGCCTTACTACAGGATACGTACCCAAAGAGTGGCGTACGGCAACAGTGGTCCCACTTCACAAAGGCAGTGCTTCTGCGGACCCTGGAAATTACCGCCCCATAAGCTTGACGAGCCTGGTCTGCAAAGCTATGGAGAGGATCATTATGGAACTCATAAACAAATAGGAAACAAATGGAAAGGCCTCAGAAATACCTCACTAAAAGAATCACAGGCGTAAAGCAGATGCCCTACGCTGACCGCCTTAAAACACTCCAGCTATACTGTCGCATATCGTCTACTCAGAGGCGATCTCTGCTTAACATACAAGGCCATGTCAAACCCAGAGCTGTTGGACATGCTACACTTAAAGAAATCCCAATCCCTCAGAGCTACATGCTCCAGGGATCTAAACCTTGTCATCACAATAAACAAAACATGCTGGAGGGATAGGTTCCTGACCCAGAGACTCCCCAGACTCTGGAATAGATTGCCCATACGTGTCAAGCAGAGTGCCTCTTTGGACCTCTTCAAGAGGAACCTTGACGATTGGATGGGAGAAAGGAAATTCACCCCAGGGATCACGTCAGTCGCCCTGCTAGACAGGGGTCCAGGAAAGTAAATAATGTGGGAAGAAATAGCCAGGGAATTGTTATGGCTAGGCTTGTATAGGCCCTAGGGCTGATAGCCTAGTACCAGCCTATGAAACCTATGAAGACATTGGGGACCTACAGACATTGGATCCTACCCAATTTGGCTTTGTCAAGGGCAGATCCTGCCTTTTGAACTTGGTTGACTTTTTTGAAACAGTCACCAAGGCCATTGATGAGGGTAAGGCAGTTCACACAGCCTACCTTGACCTTGCAAAAGCCTTTGACACAATACCCCACTTGGGCATCATAGACAAACTCACCAGCTTAAATGTAAACCCATATGTCACGAGATGGGTTGCAAACTGGCTCAAGGACAGAACTCACAGGGTCAGAGTTGCTGGAGCTATGTCAGACTCCAAGCCAGTCACAAGCGGTGTCCCACAGGGCTCAGTCCTGGGACCCCTCTTGTTCAGCATTTATTTTTCCGAGGTACAGGCAAACATAGGAGGATTGTGGCTGACAAAGTTCGCAGATGACTGCAAACTGGGCGCCATAATTGATACTCCAGCAGACACAAACATCCTTCAGAGAGGCCTCATAGAAACGGATAATTGGTGCCAGAGCCATGGCCTTAAGCTGAACGCCAAAAAATGTATAGTCATACCCTTTGGGAAAAACAAGGTACCCACAAATTACCACATAGGTGGTAATCCATTAAGTACGGAAGAGGTAATCAGGGACCTAGGGACCAAGGTTGACAGTAACCTCTCATTTGACACTCACATTGCCAAAGTGGATGTCCTTCATGGATGCATCTGCAGTCATAACAACTGGGTTGTCCTGTCGTCAGGCAGCCCTTCAGTCGGCCGGATTCCAAAGTCCGGGTCCGGCTTCGGCTGATGTCGCACTTCACCCGACGTCATCTCTGTTGGTCTTCGGGTATAAAAGCATCAGCCAACGCCATTTTCCTCAGTCTTTCTTGCCGCGTGGCGCCCGAAGCAGAAGCTGTTCGCAAGTGCCGGTCGGTCGGATCCAGAGATTAGTTCTACCAAATACTACTTCGAAGACTTCTAAAGCTAAGTACCCCGTTGGGGACTCTTTCTTGCCTCAGCCGATGTCAGAAAAAGTTAATAATTGTTTAACCTGTGGGAAACAAATACCTCATAAAGATTTCCACTCTTATTGTCTGCCTTGTTTAGGCCCAGCCCACGACGTAGCAGCCTGTTCGGCCTGTGCTTCTTTCAACCGACGAACGCTTAGGCGTCGGTCGGAGTTTGCAGAACAGTTTTTCGGTTCTGATTTTGCGTACATTATGCCGTCGGATCCTCCGACTACCCAATCTGCCAAAAAACGCAAAGATAAAGACCGACACTCGCGGTCCGCGGTTTCGGCCGAAACTATGGATCTGAAGTAGGATATTCATTTGTCTGCAACCTGTGGGTTATGGATCCGATATCGGATCCGAACCGGCATGGTTTTCCAGCTATGGATCCAAGCTCTCAGCTCCTCCCCTCACCCATAATGCCCTGCTCTACCCTCATGACCTCAGATCTCGTTTGCCGCGCTGGTGACTGGATTTGTATTCATAGCTCTCAGCTAAGTGGTTATTTCTTACCTGTTAAAACAGAAAATTTAAAGTTTTTTGTGTATTTCTGTGTGAAAGTTTAGGTTTCCCTCTTTGATAGTTTTATTTTGAGTTAAATTAAGTAATTTTTTTTCCCTCCCCTCGCTGTTGCGTAGAGTGTGTGTGTTGGGCCTGTGTGTCTATTTTTGTTTAAGTTACTTTTAGTAGCTTTATAGATTATGGCTGATCAGCCCAAATCTATTTTCTCAAAATGCTCCGAGTGTGGCCATAAGCTCTCACCGGCTGATGGCCACACTCGGTGTGTTAAGTGTCTCGGGGTTGAACACCTCACATCTGGTTGCTCCATTTGTGCAGGGTTCAACCCCAGGGCACTGAGGGAGCGGAGGTCCAAGCTTGTCTTGGCGGGTCTTTTACCGCCAGACTCGGCCCCGGCCTCCGCTCCTTCCGGGGACAACTGTGGCTACGGTTGTTCCCCCTGTGGCACCCCCTCCTGCTCCTGGGACTCAACCTCCCGTTTCTGGAGAGGAGAGGGATGCTAGAAAAAAGGACCGGAGGGAGAAGCACCACAAGCGGCGGGCCGAGACCTCTGTTTCGGCCCCGCCAGCCAAGTGGGCTTCTCCCCCGGCTCCGTTGTCGGCTCGGTCTCCTCCTTCTCGGCTCCGGTCCCCTGTGTGCTTTTCACTGGGTCCTGAGGAGGAGGAGACCCGATCTCCGTCGAGGCTATCGAGGAGGCACTCCAGGCCTACCTCGGTAGCCTCGTCGAGATCTACATATAGCCTTTCTGATGCTGATCTGGACCGGATGATGAGAAGGTTCATCCAGGCCCAGATGCAGATGGGAGTGCTCTTGCCTCCCCCCCCTCTGGGGGGGAGCTCAACACCCTTTTTTAAGCCTATTGCTCCTTCTCCGACCCGCTATCCGGGTTCGGAGCAGCTGGAGCCGAGCAGCTTCGGAGCCGGGGGTGGGTCGGCGCCGATAGTACTTGGTACTTCGGATCCGACCCTGCCCTCGAGTGCGTCGGATCCGACCTCTCGGAGCCTGGATCCGAGCCTCGGATCCGGGGGGATCAGTGCTCCTTCGGCGCCGTCTGTGTCGGAGCGTACTGTCCCTTCGGATCCGAGCGCTTCGGCTCCGGTCCACTCTTCGGATCCGAGGGGGAGCCGATTGTCGGATCCTTTGGTCGAGGTCGGCTCCCCTTCGGCTTTTGATGTAGTGGAGAGGGCTCTGTTGAGGGTCTCCGGACCCCGGCACTTGTTCCGGCTCCGTCCCGCGCTCCCTCTGCACTGGGCCAGGCTTCCACCATCCGGCCCCTGGGACAGCCCGTTTCTGTGCCCCAAGTTGCTCCTATGGAGCAAATTGCTGCTGAGGACTCCTCGGACAGCCCCCCAGAGGAGGTCCCCCCCAAGCATACGTGCAAAAGGAGGCACATTGACTCCCCCGAGTCTCTCACAGAAGACACGGACTTGGAGGAAGGGGAAGGCTCCCCACGGTCACCCCCCGAGGATGTCTCCTTTGGAGACATCATGGAAATGCTCCGTATAAGGGGGGGGTGGTCTGCCCCCAAGTCTTCCTCGGACGAGTCCGTGTTCTTGGAGGCATTTGAAACGGGCCCGTCTACCTCTTGGGTGTCCCCCCCTGCCGACCCCCTGGTGGACCTTATTACCACCAGGGCGTGGAAGGAACCGGACACCGTGGAGCCAATTCCCAAGAGACCGGATAGGATCCTTAGTCCGCCATCCGACCGGGCCCATTGGAGTAAGGGGCCTCCGGTAGATGCCATGTTGACGGCGGCGGCCACAAAGAGGGAACTGGCTCAGGAGAGTCCCTCAGTCCACCCACCGAGCAAGGAGTCTCGGATGATGGACCGCTTGGGGAAGCGGATGTTTAGTTCGGCGACCTTCTCGGTAAGGGCGCTGAACTATTTGGCACATGTCATTAGGATGCAGCGAGATCTTATTAAAGAATACGCTGCATCCCCCCCCGAGTCCATTTCGGAGGAGGACAGAGTTCTGCACTCCACCCGTATGGCCACTCTTAGGTCAGTTACAAATACTTCTATGCGGCTACTCTCCCATGCAACGGAAGGCGCCGCTAGAGCTGCGGGGACAGGACTGGTCACTAGACGTCAGGCCTGGCTCCGTCACTGCGATTTTTCTGAGCCCTTCAAAGCGCCGCTATAACGCCCCTTTGATGGTTCTGCTCTGTTTGGCAAGACCGTCGAGACGTTGACCCAGAGCGAAAGGACGGAAGACGCTGTCTGCCATCGGAATCCGCTTCTCTGCACCCCAGAGGCCCTATTCTAGAAACCAAAAGGGTCAGAAGAAGATGTGGTTCCGGAAGTCGCAGCAGTCCCAGCCTGCTCCGAACAACCAGTCCTTCCGTGGCAGAGGAGGACAGGGAGGACGCCGCCCTAGAGGCAGAGGGGCTCCCAGAAACTTCGGGTCCAGGGAACCTTTCTCTGAACGGCCCGCGCAGCAACCCTGAGGGGTTGCCCGACTGCTCTACTCTGGAGGCAGTCGGGGGACGTTTTTTGGGGCACCTAGCGGCATGGGAGTCCATAACATCGGACCGCTGGGTTCTCCAAATCATATCCAGAGGATATCGCATTCCTTTCCTTTACCTTCCAAAGTTGAAGTCCCTCCCAGACGTCCCACCCGGTCAACGGGAGGCCGCTTTGGCAGAAATTGGCCATCTGCTGAAGAAAAGAGCCATCCAGCCCGTTCCCCCAGACCAGATCGGATCAGGGTTCTACTCCAGATTCTTTTTAGTGCCAAAAAAGACGGGGAACTAAGACCAATCCTAGACCTCTCTCTCTTGAATCTGGCAGTCCCCAAAGAAAAATTCAATGGTCACTCTGCAATCTATTCTCCCCTTCTGGGAGAAAATCACTGGATGTGCTCGATAGACCTCAAGGACGCCAGTACTACCACATCCTGATGGACAGGCGCCCAGGAGGTTTCTCCGCTTCCGGCTGGGAGCCAGTCACTACCAGTTCCGGGTCCTTCCCTTTGGTCTCACCACAGCCCCCAGGGTGTTCACCAAAGTATTAGCAGTGGTAGCGGCCCACCTGAGGCTTCAGGGGTGCAGGTCTTTCCCTACCTGGACGACTGGCTTCTTACCGCCCCAACAAGGCATCTACTTCTATTGGCGAGACTCCTTTCTCCATCTTGCTCCCTTTCTGGGCATCACAATAAATACAAAGAAATCCAACCTGGCGCCCACACAGCTCTTAGATTTTATAGGGGCCAGGCTAGACACAAGGAGTTTACGAGCCTTCCTCACTGCGGACAGAGTTCTAAATCTGCAGCTCCAGGTGCGGGCCATTCTCCATTCAAGTTCTGTTCCGCGGAGTTGGTCCTGAGGGCTCTAGGGTCCATGGCATCGGCTATAGCACTTCTTCCTCTTGCCAGGCTCAATATGCATTCTACAGTGGACGCTCTTAGTACAGTGGTCATACCTTGCTCTCCCCATGCATCATCCCATAGCGATCAGCAAGGCTTGCAAGCGGTCCCTCTTGTGGTGGCTCCACTCCCGGATCTCCACAAGGCCGCCCATTTTGTGCTTCTCCCCTCTCGCCACGGTGACCACGGACGCCTCCCGCCTCGGGTGGGGGCACTTTGGCCGGACCGTCCAAGGCACGTGGAACGATTCAGAGACCTTACTGCATATCAATGTTCTAGAGATGAGAGCAGTGCTCTTAGCGTTGCTAGCACTTCAGGACTTTCTTCCCTTGGGAACAATTGCAATTCAATCGGACAACATGTCTGTTGTCTGGTACATCAACAAGCAAGGGGAACAAGGTCTTACCCTCTTTGTCGAGAGGCCATGAGAGTTTGGGAATGGGCAATCTCCACCAATCGCTTTCTAATAGCAACGCACATTCGGTCGGTCCAACATCCTAGCGGACAAGCTCAGTCGCACCATTCTGACCCCTTACGAGTGGTCTCTCAATTGTCTAGTAGCGAACGCATATTCGCACGGTGGGGAACCCCTTCATGCGATCTTTTGCTTCTCCCTCAAACACCAAGTGCGACAGTTTTTCGCTCTAATACCTCCTCCCGGAGGTACCCCAAGAGACGCTCTGGTGCATGCTTGGCCACCCGGTCTTCTGTATGCCTATCCACCCTTGCCTCTGATGCTCCAAGTTCTTCAGAAAGCCTCTCGGGTGGGTTGCAGAATGATTCTCATTGCTCCATTCTGGCCTCGACAGATCTGGTTCCCCTTCCTAAGGTCTCACTCGGTGAATCCTCCTTGGATTCTAGATCCCATCCCGGATCTGATATCCCATCCATCCTGCATTCCTCCTCCGAATCTGGACAACCTGAAGCTGACCGCTTGGCTGCTCCAGTTCCACTCTTGATTAGGACTCCCGGTATTTCATCACCGGTTAAGGCAATTTTGGTGGCAGCTCATAAACCATCCACTAGAAAGGTTTACCGAAGCAAGTGGAAACGTTTCTCTTTGTGGGCGGAGCGGCAAGGCCTGAATCCCTTCACGGTTCCTCTTCCTTTAGTGCTTGACTTTCTAACCACTCTCTTTAACGATGGTGCCAGCAGTTCCACAGTCAAAGTACAACTGGCGGCAATTTCTCACTATCACATTGGCCATGACTCTAATCCTCTTATGTCAGCCAGATTGTGTAAAATTTTTCTTAAAGGTACTTTTCTTCTCAGGCCCCCTATAAAACAAGCAGTTCCTCCTTGGGACCTCTCTCTGGTCCTACAGGCCTTGACCGCCCCTCCTTCGAGCCAGCGGCTACGGTGGATCTCAAATTCTTGTCCTACAAGACAGCCTTTTTGGTAGCCATTACATCGGCCAAGAGAGTTTCTGAACTTCAAGCATTATCAGCTAAACCTCCTTACTTGGTTTTTCATCCGGACCGTGTCTCCCTCAGGACCAACCCGTCCTTTCTTCCTAAAATCGCTTCTGAAGCAAACATCAATCAGTCCATTAACCTCCCTGTTTTCTTCCTAAATATGAAAACAAAGGTGAATATAAGCTACATTCACTAGATGTTCACAGGCAACTTAGATTTTATCTGAACAGGACAGCTGGTCATAGGCAATCCGACCAGCTGTTTATTTCCTTTGCAAAATTCAATTTGGGCAAGCCAATCTCTAAAGTTTCTCTGTCCCGCTGGATTTCACAGTGCATTTTATTGGCTTATCAAGCTTCAGGAAGGCCCGCACCGGAGGGTGTTCACGCCCATTCAACCCGGTCAGTATCTACCTCGGCAGCCTTCAAGGCTAGGATTCCTCTAGATGATATTTGTGCAGCAGCCACGTGGGCTTCATCTCATACGTTTATTTCCCACTATAAGTTGGATCTTGCATCTAGGCGTAGAGCACCCTTTGGCTCATGTGCTCGAATATCCTTCCATGATGGCCCAAGATTCAGGTAGCTGGGGACTCTGTCCCACAGGTTGCAGACAAATGAATATCCTACTTCAGATTTAGAAGTTATGTACTCACCATAACGTTCCATCTGAGTAGGTGTATTCATTTGTCTGCAACCATCCCGCCCTCCTATCCCCCTGGCCTTTCAGTTTCCTGCATATTCTATGTTACCCTTTTTAGGGTGTTGTTGCTTTGGCAAACTCGATCTGAGGTCATGAGGGTAGAGCAGGGCATTATGGGTGAGGGGAGGAGCTGAGAGCTTGGATCCATAGCTGGAAAACCATGCCGGTTCGGATCCGATATCGGATCCATAACCCACAGGTTGCAGACAAATGAATACACCTACTCAGATGGAACGTTATGGTGAGTACATAACTTCTAATTAAGCAAACCGCGAGTGTCTCGGTTTCGGCCGAAACCGAGAAAACTGATCAAAGTACAGCTGAACCTATCTCTACAACTGAGGCCCCTGCTACCACTCTTGAATCGGCCTCAGAAATTTTATCCACTACGGTGGTTGCCACTGATTTATCAGACACCATTCCCTTGGATGTCTCTACCCCAGCACGTGGTGCTGCTAGGCCTCCAGCAGCCATGTCCATTAAGGCCTTCGCCAGGGCTAAAGCAGCCAAGACTACTAAGACAGTGCCTGTTAAACCCCCCACAACCAGGCCCTCTTCTAGTTCTCAAATGATTACTTTGGCAGAAGATTTAATTTCATTAATTAGAGGATCTCAATCTCACCCAGACAGGGCCTCTCAGCCCTCAGAGAAGAGACCTAGGGCAGAGCCCCCTGAGCCAGTGTCCTCTGATGATTCTGCTGACGAATCAGACATAACTGACCAGCCAGAGGCTCCTTTCTCCAATTTTGAAGATTCTGATGCTGAAGAATCCATTCCAGCTGCTTCCCCACCAGAAGAATTCTCCTTTGGGGAAACCTTACATGCCATGTGAGAGCAGTTCCAATGGCAGCAACAGGATTTTCCAGACTCCAGAAAAAGACTTAGGACCTTTCTGCACCTCCCACAGCACAGGCCCTTAGCTATACCTCCTGTTCTCTCTGTGGTGGATGATGCTTTCAATGATGTCTGCTCCGCTCCAGATTCTTTACCCGCAGCCCCTGCCAAACCAGACAGATTTTACAGGGTGCCAGATACTCATCACCACCTTTACAAGGCCCCACTTGCAGACCCCGAAACTATATCCCAGGGTCCCAAGGCAGTAGCGACCATAGCTAAAAACCCTATTCCTTCTGAAAGCGAAGCAAGGTCATTAGACAGATTGGGGTAATAAGGTCTACACTTCACCTACTCTCTCACCTAGCGCTTTAAACTCTCAGTTTCACATGATACAATACCAAGAGTTTATGCTTGATCAGTTAACTAAAAACTAACCACTGATGAATCTCTTGATAAGAAATATGTATTAGAAATGGTAAATAACATACAACAGGTTAGCAACCATTCATTAAAATGTGGCTATGATGCACTGGAGGCTTCATTTAGATCAGCCATGACTGGCACAGTGATAAGAAGGCATGCATGGCTAAAGGAGCAAGCTTTACCGGATCATGTTAAAGCTAAGTTGCTAGATGCTCCTATGGATAAGACAAGTTTGTTTGGTACACCTGCCCAGCAGGTTATGAAGAAAATGGAAGAAAAGGCAAAATCTGTTCAAACGGTTAAAGATTTCTTGCAGGTTCAACCCCCAAGGTTTAGCAGGAACTGGCCTGCCAAAAATTGGTCCTTTCCTGACTCCAAAAATTTCAAAGGGGCAGGAATAGACGCTCCAGAGGCAGAAACCAATCCAGAGGAGGTGCCTACAGAGGGCGACAGTGGCAAGGTAACAACAGAGGCACAGACACAACCACTGCCACTACATCAGCACAACCACAGTGACTTAACCCTAAATCCGCCTACCAGGGAACAAATAGCAGCTCCTCTAGGCGGAAAGTTAACCTTATTTTCAAAGAACTGGCACTACATAACAAGAGACAAGTGGATTTTACAAACCATAGATCAAGGTTACGGTTTCACTTCCACACTTTACCAGTCAAAGAGGAATGCCAAATCTACCTCCAAATCAAAAACAGAGGCACTACAACAGATAATGGAGTTAGCAAACATGAGAGCTGTGGAAAGAGTGCCAACAGCAGAGCAAGGAAAGGGTTCTACTCCAGACTATTCCTAGTTCCAAGAAAGGAAAAAGTTGGAGACCAATTCTCGACCTGTCCACCTTAAATACATACATCATTGTCCCAAAATTCAAAATGCTGACCCTACAGCAACTTCTTCCCATGCTGGGCAAGGAGTCTTGGCTGGTAACTCTAGATCTCAAGGAGGCATACCTGCATGTCCCCATTCGACCAATCTGCAGAAGATACCTCAGATTTCTTGCAGGATCAGAGCACTATCAATTCTCAGCATTGCCCTTTGGCTTATCTACTGCCCAGAGTATTCACAAAATGCCTGGCATCAGTAATCGCCCATTGCAGACTACAGGGAATTCAAATTTACCCATACCTGGACGACTGCCTGCTACAAGGGGACAACAAAAGCAAGCTGACAACAGATTTACAAAGGGTCATTTACTTGCTACAAGCACTGGGATACACAGTCAATTTACAAAAGTCAAGGCTGATACCATCCCAAACAAGGACATTCTTGGGCGGAATTGGACACAGTAAAACAAATGGCATTCCTGACTACAGAAAAACAAAAAGAACTCCCTCTTTACTTCTTGGCACTAACAAAACTGAACAAGTTAACAGCAAGAAAAGTACTGCAGGCCTTGGGCTTCATGGCATCATGCATAATCTTGGTCCCATTTGCCAGACTACATATGAGAAAACTACAGTGGTACCTAAAGAATTTATGGTCCCAACACAGACACAGCCTAGAAACAGAAATCCCACTAATTCCATGCTTAAAGCAGGAGTTCCTATGGTGGGCTCAGGCATGTCAGTCAAACCCAGGCCTACCCTTTCGCAGATGTCAAGCAAGCCAGACCATCACAACAGACGCTTCAGACCTAGGATGGGGGGCCCACATGCTGGACAAATGCGTGCAAGGATTGTGGACACAGGATCAACTTCACCTGCACATCAACCTAAAAGAAATGCTGGCAGTAAAACTGGCAATCCAAAAGTTCAAACCATTTCTCCAAGAGGGCCAGTTGATGATAAGGACAGACAACACCACAGTCATGTGGTACATCAACAAACAGGGAGGCACTCATTCATACCCCTATGCAGAATGACTTTGGAGCTGTGGACCCTGGCACTCAGCTACAACATCCAGTTACAGGCAATATTTGTACCGGAAAGAAAATACTCTAGCAGACATATTAAGCAGAACCACATCGGATGCCCACGAATGGAAGCTGCACCCGGACATCTTCAAGACCATCTCAAAGAAATGGGGAATGCCTCAGATAGATCTATTCGCATCACCTCTCAATCACCAGCTCAAAAAGTTCTGCACAAGGACATTCCACCCACTAGCATGGAAAGTGGATTCGCTCTCCTTCAGCTGGAAAGGCCTAACAGCATATGCATTCCCACCTCTTCCCTTGATACACAAAGTACTACTAAAAATCAAGGAAGAACGTCCAAGGATAATCCTTATAGCTCCAAACTGGCCAAGACAACACTGGTACCCACTGCTGAAGAGCATGTCTCGGAACAATATGTGGCCAATACCCTGATGCCTTTGATGTTAACTCAGAACAACTACAGCATCATACATCCAAACCTAAAAACGTTGCAACTGACTGCATGGAACATCACATAGCAGCAGCTAATCCAGAACTTTCCCAAAGAGTTAAAGACATTATTCTTGAAGCACGCAGACCTTCAACAAGAAGGAACTATGCTGGAAAATGGAAAAGGTTTGTCATTTGGAGTACGGAAAGAGGAAAAGATGTGTCAAACGTAGATATGCCTAACATTCTGGAGTATCTGGCCGAACTTCTTCATTCAGGCCTGTCCTACTCCTCCATCAAGATACATGCATCAGCTATTTCAGCAGAATACAGCTTTGATCCACCTGTTTTTTCGCACCCTTTGCTCAGGCAGTTCCTCAGAGGAATCAAGAATGTAAAACCTCCAAGGAAACCACCATTACCAGCTTGGGACTTAAACTTTGTGCTAGAAAAGTTGACACTATCACCCTTTGAACCAGCCGCAACAGCAGACCTACAACACCTGTCATGGAAAACTGCTTTCCTACTGGCAATTACTTCAGCAAGGAGGGTTTCAGAACTACAGGCCTTAATGGCAGTGCAACCCTTCCTAATCTTCCACCAAGATAGAGTGTCCATGAGGACTAATCCTACATTTATGCCTAAGGTGGTATCCAGAGTGTCTTTAAACCAGGCAATCCACCTACCTACCTTCTTTCCCAACCCACAAAACAGAGGGAAAGAATACTGCATACCTTGGATGTACATAGACAGCTACGCTACTACTTGGACAGAACAAAAAATAGCAGAAAGACTGACCAACTTTTTGTAGCCTATGCAACAGGAAGGGAAGGAAAAGCTATTTCCAAACAGACAATCTCCAAATGGATAGGAAATTGCATACGATTCTGTTACTCCTTCCATGGAAAACCAATTCCACAGAACATAAGACCTCATTCTACAAGGGCAACAGCCACTACCACAGCCTTCTTACGAGGAGTGGCAACCAAAGACATTATTGAGGCGGCTACTTGGACCTCCGTGCATACATTTGCCAAGCATTATAAGTTGCCTCTATATTCCAGATCCCGAGCAGGGTTTGCCACTGCTGTACTGCAAGGGATCCTAAACACACCATAATCTACTTTTATCCTCCTCCCTAGTTGGCTATGGTATTCTACCCAGTTGTTATGACTGCAGATGCATCCATGAAGGACATAGTACAGTTTTGTACCTACCATAAATGTAGATGTCCGAACTGGATAGCATCTGCAGTCAGGATTACCCTCCTCCTTCCCTCTGTGGTACTCCTAGGGTGTTTACCCTCCTAATAGCTAGCTGGTGGGGAGTCTTTATGGTGTATTTGTTTGTATATATGTACATACATGCTTATTTTTGTGTTTACCTCTATCTTTTGGAAACATTGGCATCTATCCAAATTTTAGCCTTCAAGAGGGCTACTGGCATCTGGGGCAAGAAACACTGAGGAAAATGGCGTCGGCTGATGCTTTTATACCCGAAGACCAACAGAGATGACGTCGGGTGAAGTGCGACATCAGCCGAAGCCGGACCCGGACTTTGGAATCCGGCCGACTGAAGGGCTGCCTGACGACAGGACAACCCAGTTGTTATGACTGCAGATGCTATCCAGTTCGGACATCTACATTTATGGTAGGTACAAAACTGTACTTTAGGAAGACCTTCTATATTGCCCATCTTATCATGAAGGGTTTCACATCTAGATCAAGAGAGGTCATTGTGCCCCTGTACTCTTCTCAGGCCAATGATTGAGTACAATGCCCCATTTGGGATGTATCTTACCCGACACCTGCAGCAGTTGGAAAGACCCCAAAAGTTCCTCACCAAGAGGATAAAGGGTCTTAAACATATGTCATATGCTGCCCGACTGAAAAAACTCCAGCTCTATTCAGTCGCATACCTCCTACTCAGAGGTGACCTGTGCCTGACGTACAAGGCCATGTCCAATCCGGAATTAATGGACATGCTCCATCTCAGAAAATCCAAATCCATCAGAGCCACGAGAGCAAAAGACTTAAACCTCAACACAGAAATAAATAGGACGTGCTGGAGGGACAGATTCATAACCCAGAGGCTCCCTACACTCTGGAACAGAATCCCAATCCATGTTAGGCAGAGCCCCTCACTAACTCTATTCAAGAGAAATCTTGACGAGTGGATGGGAGATCATAGGTTTATCCTGGGGGTCATCTCTGTGTCACTACTAGACAGAGGCACAGCAAACTAAACCCTAAATGGGAGTAGTATTCTCATCCTAAGGGGTGGTGAAAGCCACACACACTCTGGCTAGGCTTATAAATGCCCTAGGGCAGATAGCCTAGTACGAACCTATGAACCTATAAACCTATGATTTCAGAGCTTCAAGTACTGTCTACTGAACCTCCGTATATAGTTTTCCATAAGGACAGAGTTTCATTGCGTACAAACCCTCCTTTTTGCCCAAACTTGTTTCTCAACAAATCTTAATCAGACTATACATTTGCCTGTTTTCTTTCCTAATTTTAGTAATAAACAAGGAGTATATACTGCATCTGTTGGATTTTCATAGACAGTTATGTTTCTGTTTACATAGAACAAAAAGGTTTTGGAGGACAAAACAGTTAATCGCATTCACAGGGTCTAGGAAAGGCCTACCAGTTGCCAACGTTACCTTATCCAAGTGGCTTTCTGGTTGTAGCTCCTTTATTTATTCTTCAAAGGGCATGAAATCTGACAGCTCCATTTGAGCTCTTTCTACTAGAGAAATGGCAACATCTGTGGTCTTCCAGACTAGTGCTTCCTTGGATGATATTTGTGCAGCTGCAACTTGGGCAAACAGTCATACATTTATTACTCATTACAACTTAGATTTTGTCTCCAGGGAAGGGCTTCTTTTGGTGTAATGGTTCTAAGGAATAGTCTTCCATGAGTCCACTCTGAATAATGGTAGCTGGGGACTCTATCCCACATGTGAGGAGAAGAAGAAAATTTGATATCAGAAAAAGAAATTATGTACTCACCATAGTGTTCCATCTGTGGTGTCGAGTTTTCATCTCTCCTCACACTCCCACCCTCCAACCCCATTCTTAGAAACCTCGTTGAATGGGAGGATGCTTTCTAAGGTTAGATTAAATTTCATTAGGTTCAAGAAGTCACTTCACTTAAGGTGTGTTTGTGTGTTAAATTCTAACCCTTCTCTTGCTATTATATTTATTGCAAACAAGAGCTGAGGTAATGGGGAGAGATGCCTAATGGGTAAGGGGGAGGTACCCAAGAGCTTTTTGGTTGCCACGAGCTTGGTAATGGCCAAGTCGGATCTGAAGGTTCGAATCCGAACCCACATGTGAAGAGAGATGAAAAATAACAACAATACAGATGGAACATTATGCTGAATACACAACTTCTTTTTTTATTGTCTTGGAACTTTGATCAGTGTGGAAGATATGTTAGCCTCATAGCATTTGGTAGACTGAGGAATTGTAAGGATTGCCTGATGCTCACAGGTTAAGATCTTTTACTTAACTCATGACTGCCCATTTGTGAAAGATGTAAATACTTAGACAAATTCAAGGTCGCACACTCACAAACAAACCAATATTGTGATTATCATTCACCTATGCCACACTAAATTGTCATACACTGAAGCACTAGAACAATACTTGCCCAAGCCGCAACAGACTAGTAGGTGCAAGATCCAGTGTAAGCTCAACAGACTAGTAGGTGCAAGGCCCAGTGTAAGCTAACTACTACTATACCAGTTATTGATGACACAGCTAAGGGGTCATCAGGGAAAGTTCAGTTATGTAAGATGCACTTGCAAAACAGTATATGTTCAATTAAATCACTACTGCAGTAGCCTTAGCTGTGTACAAGTTATATCCTACCAAAGGTATAACAGCCCTCCAGTCTTTCAAAAGTTTTCACTTTCCCCTCACATTCTGACAGCCTACTGTGTCTTAAGCTCCTGTGTGGAGAAAACTATAGGATGGATCCCAAAATACTTCAGTATTTTCTTGCCCTCCCATGGAAGCACTTCTCCTGAGTTTCAGAGGATTGATGGTTGGCTCCTGTCTTCTATTGCTGTTATTAGCAAGGGCTGTATCTGATATCTTCTTCATTCCTTGTCACAATAGGGTCTAGGATCCGACCTTTGGATCCAGCTCAGCCACATTCTACAGACTTGCATCCAGCTCTCCAGCTCCTCCCTCTTACCCACAATGCACTACATCCAACCAAGTACCTCAGATCTCATTTGCTGCTTCTGTGTACCAGACACTGATCTCAAGCTAAGGATAGCTTTATCTCAAAGATTTTTCCTGATATAGCCTAGGTTTTCTGCAAGTCCTCCCTCTGCTATTTTCTTAAAGTGTGTATGCTGTGTGATTCAAAAAAAATTATGTCATTAGTTACCTTTCTTTAATAGTTATGTTAAATCTTTCAACTTAACTCAAACATTCAAGCTTAAACCTTTAAAACGCGAAGTTTATCTGTAAAACTTACCTGTGTTCTTAGCTTAGGTCTGTCAGTTCCTTTACCTTTGCTAGTTTGACAGTTGGTGTTTTGGCAGGCTTTTTGGCTATGGCTGGTAAACTTTTTCCAGGATTCAAATGATGCAGTTCTTGTGGGCATAAAATCCCCAACCAGGATGCCCACAAGGAGTGCTTATACTGTCTGGGTGCTGATCATCTTAAAGTTGACTGTTCTATTTGTGCTGCTTTCAATCCGTGTGCTCTACCTGAAAGGAGAAATAAATTGATACTTAGGGACAGTCTTCTCTCCTCTGCTCTGGAGGCTCAGACCCCTTCTTCAGCTGCTTTATTGTCATCTCCAACTGTCACAAAAGAGGCTAAAAAGAGGTCCCTCCCTGTTTCCCTGAGGGACACTCTTGAGGCAAAAAAAGCCAAATTAATCCTCTGATCCAACTTCGTCTGACCCAAAGACTTTGCCTCTCTGTTTGGATCCAACAGCTCATTCGGATCCAGGGGACATTATCACCATCTTCTCCACCTTCATCAGCTCCTGCGTCGGATCCAGTACTTGAGCATCTGAGGACTTCCGAGGACTCCTGCTCTTTCTTCTAGGTCAAAACACTCTCGTTCTCCCTCATCTGCTTCACCCAGGTCCTCCAGGAGCTAGTCCGAGGCAGATATGGACAGGATAGTGTTGAGATTTCTTAAGGCCTGATCCAGATGGGGGTAGTCTCGGCTCCCTGTTGGATGCGTGAGCTAGCCTGGCCATTCCATTAGGATTCCTTCTCTGATCAGATCCTTGGTTTTGGAGTCTCAGGATTCGGGACGTCTGTGTGCGTCAGGATTGGTGCAGGGAAAGCTTCCTTCGATGCAGAGGATGCCCTTGACTAGCCCTGTTCCAGCCTTTTCGGAGCAGAGCAAGTCTCAGAGCCGTGATGTCGATGCTGGGTCTGAGGAACTGGGATCAGCTCTGTCCTTCTTGGAGCCATCCCTGCCCAGGATCCACCTGGGAAATCCTCCTCTAGAGGCGGAGTGGGAGGGTTTGATGGTAGCCACCACCTTAGAGGCAGACAGGGTCTGCAGAACCAGGGCTTTAGGGAACCCATTCCTGATGAGCCCTACCAGCGCTCCCAAATCCCTGCCTGACTGTGCATCTGTGGAGGCAGTTGGAGGCTGACTAGCTTTGCACCCAAAAGCCTAGACCCAGTTAACTCAAAACCATTGGGTGCTAAGCATAATATCCAGAGGTTATTCCATTCCCTTTTCTCTTCCCCAAACTCCAAAAGCCTTCCTGGCATGTTACCCAGTCAAAAGGAATAGGCAGCACAGGAAATCCAACAACTATTGCTAAAAAGAGGTAATCCAAGAGGTCCCAACCAAACAAAGAGGATTTAGAACCTACTCCTGCTTCTTATTGGAGCGAAAAAAGAGAGGGGACCTAAAGAACACCATCCTGGATCTAAGCAGATTGAATGATTACATAAAGAAGTCAAGGTTCCGAATGGTTACAGTTCAGTCTATTCTGCAACTGTTGCACACTGACAACTGGATGTGCTTGATTGATCTTAAGGATGTGTACTATCGCATCAAAATAGACAAGGCAGTCCAGGAGATGTCTGAGCTTCCGTCTGGGAGCCAGTCATTACCGTTTCAGACCCCTGCCCTTTGGACTCACCACAGCCCCCCAGGTGTTCACCAAATGCTTGGCAGTGGTAACAGCTCACTTGAGGCTCGAGGGGTTCCAGATGTTTCCATATTTAGATGATTGGCTTCTGACCGCTCCCATGAGGCAACAGCTAATCCAAGCCAGGATTACTTAATCCAGTTATCTCACTGTGGGAATGACCATAAACATGAGCAAATCCAGCCTTACTCCAGTGCAGAACCTGGAATTCATAGGTATGCAGCTCAACACAAGGGATCAGATAGGTTGTCTTCCTTTACATTGAGTAATCATTCTGAGAAATCGGGTACAGGAATTAACCCAACAGACCCCCATGGCTCGGTTGATCCTGCAGACTCTCTGCTCCATGTCTGCAGCCATTCTGTTAGTACCTCTAGGCAGATTTTTCATGTGGGTTCTCCACAGGACATTAGCGACACACTGGTCCATCCTCTCTTAGCCTTTGTTCCTTCACATCAGGTTGACTCCCATTTGCAAGCGTCACCTCAGTTGGTGGATATAGTCGGACACTGTCATTTTAGGCGGGCCATTCTTGAACCCCCAAGCCACTATGACCACGGACGCTTCCCAATTTGGGTAGGGGGCATTGCAATGGGAAGATGGTCCAAGGCACACGTGGTCCTCTACCAAGACCAGGTTGCATATCAGTGTCCTAGAGATCAGAGCCGTCCTCCTAATGTTGCAAGCTTTTCAGGACATTCTCCCCTTGGGGACTATTGTAGTACACACTGACAACATGTTTGTTGTCTGGTACATCAACAAAAAAGGAGGAACCTGTTTTTACCCCTTGTGCAGGGGGGGCCATGAGGGTGTGAGAATGGGCAATATCTTCAGACCACCTTCTAGCTGCAATGCATATTCTGGGGAAAACCAACAATCTGGCAGACAGACTCAGCAGATCTCTCCAGTGGCCCCTCAATGAATTAGTGGCAAACATGATCTTCAGCGTTGGGATCAACTATGCTTGACCTATTTGCCTCTCCCCTTAACAACAAATACAGCAAGTTCTTTGCTCTGATCCTTCCTCCGGGGGAGTCCCTGAGGGATGCACTATAATCCCCCTCATTTATGTTTGGGTCAAATCTTGTTTTACACTTTGCTTAGAAGTTATCCAGCTACAGCCAGAAAAGTAACTAAATTGCAAGTCTTTGTTCAGTGTTTTCTTTTGTATTTCATGAGGAACTGAGAGTCCCCTCTCACCACATGACTGCCGAGGTGTTAAAACTGTCATTACACTGAGAGACCCTTGCAGAATCAGTTCCTCAAGCTACAAAAGAAAACTCTCTTGCCCCCTTCTGGCCTCATCAGGTGTCGTTCCCCTTCTTATAGTCTCATCTGAAATGACCTCCTTGGATTCTTCTCATCCATCAGGGATGCAGCATCCAAACCTTCGAGCCCTCAAATTGACTGCTTGGTTTCTCCACTTCTAACTCTAGTGAGACAGTCCAGGCTTAAGTCCCTGGTCAGAAAAATTCTTCTAGCCTCGCAAAAGGCTTCCACTAAAGTCTACGGCAGTAAGTGAAAGAGATTTGTTGTTTGGGCCACGAGCAGGAACATTGATCCCTTTTCAGTACCAGTTTCAGGCATTTTGTTATTTCTTGTGGCGCAGCGGAAGTGTGCTGGGCCCATAACCCAGAGGTAGATGGATCAAAGCCATCCTCTGCTATGGAAAGGGTAGAAAGCTTTTTGGGATCCCATCTATGTCCCTGCTAAGCAGGTGCTGACTTTGAGGGAACATGGGCGAAATTTTTGGCTAGGCTTATAAGAGCCTCTGGGCCAGTAGCCTAGTATTATCCTATGAACCTTAGCATCCTTTTTCGATGAAGGTGTTACCTTCTTGACTATGAAACTACAATTAGCTGCTATTTCCAGTTTTCATACTGCAAGCCAGTCCCATTCTCTGTTCACTTTTATACTATGCAAATCCTTCATGAAAGATGTTTTCTTATTAAGGACTTTAATTAAGGATCCATCTCCCCCTTGAGATCTCACTCTTGTGCTCCAGGCTTTGACTCAGGGACCCTTCAAACCTGCAGCAAGTTGCGACATGAAGTTTCTGTCATGGAAGATAGTCCTCGTGGTGGCTATAGCCTCCACTAAGAGGATTTCTGAACTACAAGCCTTATTCTCCAAACCTCCTTACATACTTTATCATAAAGACAGTGTCCTTACGTACCAATCCGTCCTTTATGCCCAAAGTAGCTACTGAGAACAATATTAATCAATCCATCCAATTACCAGTGTTCTTTCCCAATTTCTTTAATAAAGGGGAGTATGTTCTTCGTCTTCTAGACGTTCATCGACGACTCTCTTTTTACCTTCACAGGACCAAACAGCACATGGTCAGATCAGCTTTTCGTAGCTTTCTTATCTAATAGACTTGGATATCTGACTGCATCTCGTACATTTACTCATCCAAGTGATTGCAATTAGCTGAACCTCCCAGGGTACATTCCACCAGAGCTATCGTTACTTCTGTACACTTCAGTTCTAGAACTTCCATACATGACATTTACACAACAGTGACATGGTCAAAAAATCATAGCTTTGTATCACACTATAAGTTGGTTATTTCCAGGAGCAGGGCCATCTTTCGTTCGATAGTGCTGTGGCATATTCTTCCATGAGGGCCATCCAGGATCTACTTATCTGGGGTTTCTGACCCTATTTTGAAGAGGAATAAAGAAGATAACATCAGATTAAAAGGTTATGTCTTACTGTAACTTGTCATTTGTGTTGTCTTCCTTCATTCCTCCTCACTTTCCCACTCAACCATCCCCCCACCTTCTTTTTGTACAGGAACCTGGATTATGAAGGAAATCTTATGTCACATGTCTGAGCCTCTTCTGCTGTTTTTTTGCTGTGTGGGTGTTGGATGCATACAATCAGCAAACTTGATCTGAGGTACTTGGGTGGATGTAGTGCATTATGGGTAAGAGCACGGAACTTGAGAGTTGGGTACAAGTCTGTAGAATGTGGCCGAGCCGGATCCGGAGGTCAGATCTGAGACCCTATCATCAGGAGGAATGAAGGAAGACAACACAGATGTCAAGTTATGGTAAGACATAAACTTTTAATAATTGTATTTAGAGCACTATTTTATGGCAAAAGTATGTTGATTTGTTATCACTTTGTGTTTTGCGGAACTGGGATATTTTAGGAGGTTTTCAGTGAAAACATACCTACTTACTGATTCCTTCCCACTGTCTTCACTGTGTTTCACACTTCATTCTCAACAAGGGCATGGAACAGCATATTGTTTCCTTGATCCCTCCTCCTACTGGGCAGAAGGAAAAAAATAAGGAGCTTTTGTTGATATTGCAGGATCAGTCAGTGTCTCAGCCACTGGTTGGTAACATTGTTGTGGCAGTTTATTCCTCAGACCACTCATTCTTTTCTCCAGAACCCCAAGTTATAGTCCCTTTTGTCACCATGGACCTCAGGTTAGCCACATCCTCTGCAGCTTTTCAGGTGTTCCAAATAGACAGGAAAAGGTCCCTTTCTTTAGACAGGGGAGGTCCAGTAGGAAGTGCATCTCATAGCTGAGTGAAGAGGCCTATTCTCTGGGAGATTTTACTGATTATACTAAGGCTACTTGCAGCAGTGATGTGTGATGAACATCAGCACACTTTAGATAAATTGCACCAAGGCATTCTGCAAGCACAAATAGAAATGTACTTGTAATTGGTGACTCCAAGGGTAGGCACATAGATTCTACACTTACAAGGCTGGACAAAAGCAGGGTGACGGTGAGCTGCTGTTCTGCTTCTCAAGAGTCGAGATTGCCAACATTACAAGGGCCCTTAGAGACTCTTAAACCAGACCAATACAAGTATGAAATGGTGATGGCCAGTGTTGGTGTAATTGAACTGGCACACAAAAGCCTTAGGGGTATGAAGGGAGAAAGACATGAGTGAGCACTCCATGCATGTCAAAAATACAGGAAAGACCCTTGTATTGAGGGGAATCTTTACATCACCAGAAATTATGCCAAAGTATAAAGAAAAGATGATTGGCTTTAACAATTGGTTAAATTCCTGTTGTCACTGTAGGTGAATCCAGTATGTGTCAACATGGGATGAGATGCTTGACAGCAGTACTTGCTTTGCTAAGCATGGTTTACACCTTTCATTCCAAGGTTTCTGCATACTGGCAAAAGCTTCTGCAGCCAGCATTTTGCCTTTTTAGGCAAGGTCCAGTTGATGGGCCTCCCAACTTAACTTTTACAACAAATCGACCATTGGACCATGTCAGGGTGGCTCTGCTTAATGCTAGAAGGCCAAACAGCAAACTGCCAGACCTTAAGACCCTCCTGCATTTGGAGCACATCCATTTAAATGTTAGAGAAACCTGATTTAAGTGCTCTTGGTTATATTTTTACTACTCATTTAGACCTGATAGAAACTATGGTGATGGTGTATCCTTGTTTGAGACCACATTAAATTGAGATGAATAACTAGAGCCCCTCAAGTGGAGCTTATAGAGATTCAAATCACACTAAATAGATCAACTGTCAGATCATAGCATGCTACAGATTCCCCACCATGTGTCCAGAAAAATCACACAACTTCCTAGATATTCTTGATGAACTTTCCATAAGTAGGAACATTGTTATCCTAGGCAATTTTTAACTAGCTGATGATTAATTGGGGGACCTGTACCACCAATGTAGGAGATGCACTAAAGTTCTAAAATTTTATGAACAAAAACTCCCTCAACCAGATTGTTAAATAACATACTAAAGAACAGTAAGTACTTGACCTGGCCATAAAAAACTTAGCGTCTGTATGTACCATCCCCAAGGTGTCCCATTCACTGGTCAAGTTAGATCACAAACTAGTCACCTTCTCCGTTAAAACCTCCAAACCATAATAATCAAATATCACGCAATTCAAGGACTTCAAATGTACACACCAACTACAATTCTATGATGAAGTCTCTAAATTTGAGTATAATGATATTAACCTATAATGTTTATCTTGCAAAGAATTATGCAGAAAATTGTACTTGCACCTGGACAATTGTATTAAATTGTTAGTGCCAGCTAGATCCAAGCAAATGGTGAGGTTTAAATGCATACCAGTAGGGAGTTCCCAAAGGATTAATAATTTATGTAATAAAAGGAAGAAACTCGTAAACCTATATAGCAGAACAAATGACCCCCAAGTTATGGAGAACATCCTATAGCTAGATAAGAAACTAAAAAAAGAACATAAGAAAAATGAGGGCATCCCATAATCTCAGATGAGCTACGAAAGTTAAAGGCAGCAACAAATCCTTTTGTTATGTCAAAATATAAGAAGCAACACCAAATATTGTTCTAAGCTTATTTATAGTGATACTGACTACTATGATCCGGTTGATATTGCCAGTGTACTAGCAAATAAATTTAATTCATACTTCATCCCAGAGACATCTATTCCAAGCCTACTTATCCCTGTTGAAATCAAGCTACCAAGCATCATGAAAATGCATGTACTGAAAGTCCTCTCCAAAACAAAGAATACTTTATCCATTGGGACCCAACAATGTGCTCAGTTGTTTAATGGCACTAAGCAAGTCTTGTTGGACCAACTCCTTAACGTCTTCAGCTTAAGCCTAGCAAATGGCTTTGTCTCAGGGAGTGGGGCTCAGCTGTTGTGATGACACTCCGTATGAGTGGCCTTTACCCTGGAATTACAGACCCATCAGCTTAAGGAGTTTTGTATGCAAAGACATGAAATGTATCATAACTGACCTAATTAACTATATCAAAAAATCTTTTCAGATTTTACCCTCAGCAGTTTAGCTTTGTGAATGCTAGATCCTGTCTAATGAATCTTGTGAACTTCTCTGAGAGGATTACTCAGGTTGTAGACTGTAGACAAGCTTGCCCAAACAGCATACCTTGACCTCACCATAGCACATTCCAGTATAATGAACAAATTGAAGAAGCTCCAAATTGACCCCTATGTGGTTAGGTGGATAGCCAACTGGCTTGGAGACCGGACCCACACAATAGGAGTAGGGGGTGCATCCTCTGAGAACATGAAGTTGAAAAGTGAAGCTCCACAACGTTCTTTCTGGGAATTCTGCTGTACAACATCTGTTTCTCTGATTTCCACTTACCGAACAAGGATCTGTGTTTTTTTAAGAATAAGGGTGATGTGCAGAGCTGTAGTAATTACAGAGGGATTAAACTGATCAGTCACCGCATGAAGTTATGGGAAAGAGTAGTGGAAGCCAAGTTAAGAAGGGAGGTGATGATTAGTGATCAGCAGTATGGTTTCATGCCAGGAAAGAGCATTACAGATGTGATGTTTGCTCTGAGAGTATTGTTGGAGAAGTACAGAGAAGGTCAGAAGGAGTTGCATTGTGTCTTTGTGGATTTAGAGAAAGCATATGACAGGGAGCCTAGAGAGGAGTTGTGGTATTGTATGAGGAAGTCTGGAGTGTCAGAGAAGTATGTAAGAGTGATACAGGATATGTACGAGGGTAGTGTGACATTGTTGAGGTCTGCAGTGGGAGTGACAGATGGGTTTAAGGTGGAGGTGGGATTACATCAAGGATCAGCTCTGAGCCCTTTCTTATTTGCAGTGGTGATGGACAGGTTGACAGACGAGATCAGACAGGAGTCCCCATGGACTATGATGTTTGCAGATGACATTGTGATCTGTAGTGAGAGTAGGAAACAGGTGGATGAGACCCTGGAGAGGTGGAGATATGTTGTAGAGAGAAGAGGAATGAAGGTCAGCAGGACTAAGACAGAATATATGTGTGTGAATGAGAGGGAGGATAGAGGAATGGTGAGGATGCAGGGAGTAGAGGTGGCGAAGGTGGATGAGTTTAAGTACTTGGGAACAACAGCTCGGAGTAATGGTGAGTATGGAAGAGAGGTGAAGAAGAGAGTATAGGCAGGATGGAGTGGGTGGAGAAGAGTGTCAGGAGTGATTTGTGACAGACGAGTACCAGTAAGAGTGAAAGGGAAGGTCTACAAGAGGGAAGTGAGACCAGCTATGTTATATGAGTTGGAGACAGTGGCATTGACAGAAAGGCAGGAGTCAGAGCTTGACGTGGCAGAGTTGAAGATGTTAAGATTTGCACTGGGTGTGATGAGGATGGACGTGATTAGGAATAATTATATTGAGGGTCAGCCCAGGTTGGAAGGTTTGGAGACAAAGCCAGAGAGGCAAGATTACGTTGGTTTGGACATGTGCTGAGGAGGGATGCAGAGTATATTGGGAAAAAGATGCTAAGGATGAAGCTGCCAGGTAACAGGAAGAGGAAGGCCTAAGATAAGGTTTATGTATGTGGTGAGAGAGGACATGCAGGTGGTTGGTGTGACAGAGCAATATGCAGAGGACAGGAAGAAATGGAAACAGTTGATCTGCTGTGGCAACCCCTAACGGGAGCAGCCAAAAGAAGAAGAAGAACAAGGATCTGTGGCTAACAAAGTTCGTGGATGACTGTAAATTGGGAGACATCATTAGGGTCCCCCTTTGGCATATATGCACTGCAGTAGGAGGTTACACTTGTCAACAGGTGGTGCACAAAAAATGGGCTCAGACTCAATGCCAGAAAGTGCAACATTGAAGTATTTGTTAAGCACCCCTCCCCCCAGCTCCAGCTTACAGTGTAGAGAACAGACCTCTTCAAAGTAAAAACTTCATAAGAAAGCTGGCTACATGGGCTCCCTTACACTTGACCATTACTTTGCAACAGTGGTTAGGAAATCCTTTGTCTTGGGCATCTCATAGCAAAAATAATTTTTCCAGATCAAATGAAGTCCTCTCCTCGTGTGCTCTGCACTGATTACACCCATCACTGTCTACAATGCCCCCTTTGGGATGTACCGTAGCAAGCATATCAAACAACTGCAAAGACACCAGAGGTTTATAATTAAAAAGATCAGGGGTTTAAAAGATATGAACTACAAGGACAGACTGGGGGCTTTATCTCTGTATTCAATTTCATATAGAGTCCTTGATTATAGGGCTATAAGGGATGCATTAGTCCAAGAACTCATATCTCAGTAAATCGAAGAGCCCTGCTAACACTAAGGGCAGAGATCTAAATCTTCTCCAACAAATAAGATAAGGAGGAGTGATATATTTGTCACACTGTGCCTACCTCTTTGGAACTAACTCCATCTCAAGCAATGTGATATGCTGTCTACCTTTAAGAAGGAGCTGGACAACTGGGTGAGTGTTATAAATCCAAGGTGCATGCTTTGGAAAGAGCGACAAGGACTTAAGTGGGTATTGGTATTGGCAAGGTGGAAGTGGCCTTGTGGCACAGATGTCTTGCAACTCCTATGATCCTTTAGTTTTACATTGTCATCTATGGCTCATGTTTGCTTTATTTTGTCTAGGAATCATGTACACCCTTTTATAATAATTGATGGGGTTAACCTTGGATTTTTAAAAACTTGAGCTCAGTGTCCATACCTGGCCAAATCGGTTCATTTCATTAATTTAGGTTGTACATTTCCTTCTGCTAGGAAAACAGCAACATTAGTGTTTATCTTTAAAAAAACGGAGGAGAGAGAGAGTGTGAGTCAAAATGTATCAACTGAAAGCCGTGCTGTCACCTCTTTCTGAAATTTTGGACACATTATCAGCTGACTAGCTTTGGGGTTATTTAGAAAATAATGGTCTGCCAATAGAAGAACAATGTGCCTAACACTAGGACAAATCCACAAAGATTATCTGAACACTACCAGATGGTTCATAAAAGACATAAGGATAGACCTGCTCCCTCTTTCAACACTTCTGCTATTTGATGTCCGACAATCCTTCGCACGTAAAGTCATAATCCTCCAGTCTCTGCTACCTTTTCTCATTTCAAGGGACCTTCTTTGACAGTCTGTATCTGAAGGATGCATGCCCACACATTCCAGTCTGCAAGAAGCAATATTTAAGGCACAAGGAGGGTAAGAGACACTATCGCTTGTCCTTCCTTCCCTTTGCATTATCCACAGCATCTTGGGCATTTCCCAAGTTCCCATTTCTGTTGTTAATGGTGGGTGGGGGGGGTGCATATTTACTTGTATTTAAATTAATTTTTCATGCCATCTCTCATTAGTGGCAGAAGTAAAAGAATGTTCGATGCTTTCTGTGTAACCAAGGCTTCTCTCTCAACCTCCAGAAATTGTCTGGTGGCAGAGAAGTTAAAGTTTTTCATTATGGCATATTTGGACACTGACAAGGGACCCTAACCATCTTCGGGAAAGGACCCTCCACTTGATCGTTTTCTTTACATATGCGCTGTGGAAAATGTAGATCTTTACCAGAAGGATCCACAAAGCCCTGGTGCACATACCTTTATTAATTTTAATAACTCCATTAAGCAGATTGCATATAAAGATATTCCAGTGATACCTCAGCAGCGTACCCTCCTCTTGCTTCAGATGATTTCTCTCATTCCTTCTTTATCAAGCTGTCCGGGGAGGCTTTAATCTAATCTGGGAAGACCAATGCTAGACCTGCAAGGGAAGCTAATCTTTATTATTTCTTGGCCCTTATTTTAGGGGATATTTAGAAAAATTGATTATTAAGGAATTTGAAGCAGAGTCATATTGTAATCACATGCATAGCATCAAATAAAAGGTGGTGGTATAAGGGCATTCACATCAATCCTGATGCCAGGCACTCTGATGGTTCTAGCAGGTGATGCCCTGGTCAGGTGGTACATAAATAGGCAGGTAAGCAGTCATTCATACTTGGTGGTCACACTGGCTATGGTGGTATGAGACTTCGCTGATTAGATGATCCTGCTTCTCCTAGGCGTCTCACAAATATACAGCTCAGAATATGGTGGTAGGCAAATTGAGCAGGACCAGCATCACCAACCGTGAGTGAAAGTTACAGCCCAAATTTTCCCATCACATTTGAAGAAATAGGATTTGCCAGTAATGGACCCCTTCACATTAGAAGAAAACTAGCTGGCCTATGGAAAGTTTGTTCTATGTCCAGTGCAGAAAGGCATGAGCAGTGAATGCCTTTGATAGTCTATGGCACAGAAGCATAATTTATACCTACCTAACCCCATTTCTCTTATAAATGGTACTTCAAAAGTCCAGAATGGACAATAGCCTTACTTTTGAAACCCCTGTCTGGATAAGGCAGCCATGGTTCTCTGACTGCAGAAATGATAACGGAGGGTCATCCTGCTTTAAGACATTACATTTTTCTTATTCAGGGTGATAACTTTGCTGCACATAAAACTGGCAGCATCAATACCATTTAATGGGTAGTTTTCAGAGGAGGTGATAAGAGGACAGAATATCTTGCAGTAGAAACTTTCTTATCCAAGTGGAAAAGGTTCTTTCTTTGGAACTAATTTAAGAGATTTCTCCCACAGAGTGCATGGAACCTTGAGTCATGACATTTTTTAGAACTTCTGTCAGGTCGCCCTTGTTGTGCTTTTGTTAATGTGCATCTCTCAGCCATTGTTGCATCCTTACCCTTGGACCCTCCACTCCTTTCATTGTTTAGTCAAGCAGTTGTTGAAGGTATTTTGTCCTTAGATTGCCCTAGAAGACTGGTGCCTCCCCTTGGAATCTAAACATTGTTATTGAAAAACTAACTCTGGCTCCTTGTAAACCAAGCTTCTTAGTGATGCTACTTTTTATCCTGGAAAATATTTTAACTGATGGTTCTAACTGTAGCTACAGGGATAAGAAATTTAAAAAGCCCTCACGTGCAAGGAACATTACATGCACTTCCACAAGCATTGAGTAAATCTTTGAACTAACTTGTCCTTGCCTAAAGTAGTTTCTCGGCTAGCACTGCACAAAACAGCCAGAGTTTTAACCCAATTGCAGAATATAGTGTAAAAGTTATTGCATTTATTAGATATCCATTAACAGCTGAAATGTGCTTCTAGGGCAGAAGGATAGCCAGGAAATAGATCAGCTGTTTGGTTTGCCCAACGTTCCATGCACGTATGAAACAATCTCCATACAAAAACCCTACTGAAATGGTTGGGTAGCTGGATTACTTTTTGCCATGACAACAGTGAGAAACATCTGGAGGCTACAGTCAATGTGTGCTTTAGCAGAGTAGCCAGCGTCACAACAATCTTAAAAATGTATTTGCACAGGAGGTTTGTAAGGCAGCTGTCTGGATGTTTATCTCTACTTTCTGCAAACACTAAGCTAGATTTCTGTTTTAGTAGAAGGGCAAAGGTTGCCACTGCCATTTTACAATGTATAATATTGAAAATTTCTTCTCCATAGTAAACCACTGGACTACAGTAGAACTCTTTTCATGGGTAAGGATTTGCATTGTAGCAGTGATCCCTCTGCTCAAATGTCTGCTGATGACATATCACTGTTACAGTATTTTTTGGACCTACAGACAGTATACCAAAGCCTTTAGATTATAATAGGTATGTCATACTTCACACGTATGCTCCTGTGCATGCTGTAGGGCATAAAGGTGATATAAAAATGCACCATCCTCAGATCTTTTTTGCTACCAGTCCAAACGCCATCTTTGATCGTAAGTCTGAATGCTCATTTATCTGCTCAGTACCAAACCACTTTTCAGATAAGTGCCCCGTTGGGTTTTTTTCTCATCTCCTTTTATTTTATGGTTGTTGGTTTCATGTCCTCCATAAAGGGGAAATGCCAGTGTGGGAGACAGATTCCCCATAAAGATCATCATGAGCAGTGTTTTTTTTTTGCTTAGTTCCTTCTCATGACCATATGTCTTGTCCTATTTATCAGGTGTTTGTTCCAAAAACCATCCATAGTCATCTGTCTCCTTTAGCAATCTACTTAGAAAACCAAAGTCTTAAATTGGTGGCTAAGGATACTATGGAGAAAACTTACTGGCCTGAAGGTCAGCCATCCACGAAGATGATCAAGAAAGCTTGGTCAGATTCTTCAGTACCACCTTCACACTGGATGTCTCTCTCAAGGTTAGTGAAAGCCTGGAGGACCGCCCAGTTTTTCAGTCAGATTCCTCTGTAGCGACCATTTTGGAGGGCAACATGGATCCGGCTTCTTACATGTCCCTGGAGACCTTGCAGACTTCCTGTTTTGGATGTTAAGGGGGAAACTGTGGCTCATTATTTCTGAAGGGCCTAGGAGTGTTCCTCTAATCTTAATCGGAGGAGATTCCTACTACGCTTATAGAGTGTCCTCAGGGGTCCAAACTGCCTAAGAGCTTTAAGGCTGATGTGCACTTGAAAAAGAAGCAGAAAACTTTTCTCCTGCTCCCAAAGATCCTCAAAGTGAATGGAAAAGTTTCACACAAGGTCTGTTTAATGTCCTTATGCATTTGAAGCCTCCTTAGGGGGTCTCTGTTCCTACACCCCCTTGGTCTTCTACTCCTCTTAAGAGGCCTAGGGACAGGTTTCATCTGATGAGGATGTGGATTCTGATGACGAATACTTCACCTATTCTCCGATTCCCTTTCCTCTGGATTATGGCTCTGAGGAGGAGGAATCCCCTAGTCCTGATTCTCCTTTTGAGGAGATTTCTTTTAGTGATACAATCTCCTGTAAGATGGAGTATTTTTAAGTGGGGTTGTATGCAGGTCTCTGATGTTCAGAAGAGGTACTATAAGCTTCTTCAAATGGAGCCTCCTAAGCCCTCTGCTGTCCCTCCTGTTCTTGCTGCCTTGTTGAATGTTTTTTCTATAGCTTCTCTGGCTACTGACTCCCTACTCCCTGCCCCCTGCTCCTAAAAAAAATTATAGGATTTGTAAGGTGCCTGAGGATTGCAAGTTCCTTTATAGGTGCCCCTTTGCTGACCCTTCTGTTCGCCCGAGGGCATTTTACAAGCTAGCCATAGTAGTTGTGTGGCTACCCACCCCTTTTAGTATGGGGAACTAACTATTTTATTTATTTTCTGTTGAGTGAGCAGTGACACTGAGGTAATCCCTGGGTATCCTCTGCTATCTTCCCATTGGTCAAGATTTCTCTCTCTTGAACAAGGCCAGCGCAGGTGCTCGCCCTCTTTATACCGATTTTTTTCCACACTTTGGGGGAGTCTTCTTGGTGATGAATCTATCCCCTCCAGCACGCCCCATTATTAGCCGTGGTTTCCTTGTTTAAGTCTCTCCCTTGTGGGATCTAGATTTTTTTTTTTGAGGATTGAGATTGATATTCATCAAATCTTATCTGGGTTTGCATTGTATGGGCAAAGGAGGTCACCTCTGAGAAAGCGTGAGTAATAGAGCTTGAGGAACTTTGTGGCCTCTCCCTGCTGCAAGTGTCGTCGGGGTCACATTCATTATGGGGGGGCTGTACAATCACATTGGTCTGATGAGTGATGAGTATAGGAGACTATGACCTGTTGTTTCTATTGCTTAGCTCTTCTCACTTGCTTAGCTCTTCTCGCTCATGCCTGTCAGGTTATTTCAGATTTTTCTGATTCTGAGGGGAAGACTTCAGCTGTTTCTTTACTAGGGACATCTCTGGTTGCTATGATGCAGCTGGTGCCTCGTCTAGAACTGCTGCTTTTGGTTCTGTGATGAAGAGGCATACTTGGCTTTGACTCCAGCTTTTGCCTGATGATATTAAGGCTAAGCTGATGGATGCTCATATAGATAACAAACATTATTTGGTGCTGCTGAGCTGTTTAAGTCCCTTCAGGAAAAGGGTAAGGCTTTACAGGAATTGAAACATATTTTTGTTTCACCTGTTCCTAAGTTTCAAAGTAGTTACCCTAATAAACTTGATTTTTTTCTGCAGACAGTCTCGCCCTCCCCCACAAAGTTAAGAAAGGTTGCGGAAGGGCTTCTGTTAAGTCTACTCAAGCTCCTTCAGCTCAGAAGCCTCCTTTGCCAGACAAGCCAGGTGCTGTCTGACGTTGCCCCTCTGTCCTCACTCACATTCCTCTGTCTCTTTTTGTCTTTCCCTGTCCTTTCCTGTTTGGTTAAGAATTACTCAAAAATGTTGGGTTCTAGCCATAGTACGTCAGGAGTATTGTATGGTTTGGAAGTCTCTCTCCTTCATTTGGGCATTCCTCAGCCTTCTCAGGGACAGGTGACCTTTTTTTCCCCCCAAGGTGATTTGGGGCCTGCTGTCTCAAGGAACAATTCAAGAGTTCCAACTCCTCAAAGGGGGTAGGGGTTTTACTCCAGAATATTTTTGGTCCCCAGGAAAGAAGGCACTTGGAGAACCCATTCTGGATCTCCCTTAGCTGAACACCTTTTTGAAGGTTCCTCCCTTTTGGATGCTGTCCCTTCAAATGTTCTTTCCTCCTCTTATTCTTCAAGCTTTTCTAGTTTATCTGGATCTAAATGATGACTTTCTCCATATCCCCATTTATCCCTTTTTCAGGAAATGTTTACATTTCTCTGTTTCCTTGCATTTTCAGTTCTCTGCTTTGCCTTTTGACCTCTCTATTACCCAAAGGGTCTTCATCAAATGCCTCACTCCTGTGATTGCCTTTTGCAGATTAAGGGGAATTCAGGTATTTCCTTACCCTGGACGGTCTTCTCATTCAGTCCTCTTCTCCAGAGATTTTACTTTAGCATCTTCACTTCTTCACTTTGCTATTTGTTTTCTGCAAAGCCTAGAGTTTACAGTGAATTTCCAAAAATTGTGTGGATCCTTCTCAGGATCATGTTTTTCTAGGGTGCAGGCTCTAGACTGTTCCAATGCTGGCATCTCTTCCTCCTCCCAAGGCTTTAACTCTGAGTACTTTCTTTAAAACTCTTCTTCCTCTGGACTCCATTACACCCAGGGAGTTTCTAAGGGCTCTGGGATACATGGCTTACACCATTCCTATGCTTCCTTTGGCCAAGCTTCACATGAGAAAGCTCCAGTGGTTCCTAAAGTCAGTCTGGCTTCAACATTCTAATCCTTTGGATTTTCCAGTTCCCCTTCTCCCATGCTTCAAGCTGGAACTTCAGTGGTGGGTTCATCAATTGTCCCTCAACACAGGGCTTCCTTTTCAACCTGCAGTTCACAGTCAGGAACTTGTTACATATGCCGCCGACGTAAAATGGGAGGGCCTCCTTCGGTCGGCCTTCATTCTCTTCATCAAATGTCAGAGATGAGAGCTGTTCTCCTGGCACTTCAGGCTTTTCTCTCTCTCTTCTTCCCAGGGCCCCCCACAATTTAGATGGTGCAGCGGTAGCATTGTCGCCTCACAGCAAGAGGTTTTCCGGTTTGAATCTTGGCTGGAGTGCCTTCTGTGCGGAGTCTGCATGTCCTCCCTGCATTCATGTGGGTTTCCTCCTGGTGCTCCAGTTTCCTCCCACATTTCAAAGACATGCATCTGGAGTGTTTCTACCCGGGCCTCTGCTGTAAATTGTCTCAGTTCCAAATCAGACTTTCTCAGTAAAGAAATGTTAAATATATAAAAATCTTCACAGACAATACCAAAGTGATGTGGTGCAGCAACAAGTAAGGGGAGATGAGAGCTTATCTCCTGTGCAGACTAACTGTGCAGGTTTGGGCTCTAGCTGTCTGTTATCAGGTGACCCCACAGGCAGTTTACATTTCCTCAGATCAAAACATTGTGGCAGATTCTTTGAGCAGGTCCATAATACAGACTTCAGGAGTGGATGCTTCAGAGATGTGTTTCTGGACATTGTCCACCAGTGGGGTACTCCTCAAGTTGATTTTTTTTGCTTCCCCTTTGAACAGACAGCTTCCTCTCTTTTGCACCAGATTCCCATGTCCTCTGACTGGAAGGTGTACTCCCTGTGTTTTCCTTGGAAGAGAATGCTTCTTTGACTTCCCTCCCCTTCCTCTAATACTGGTCCTGTTCGAGATAGAACAGGATGCTCCCGAAATCTTGTTGGTGACTTCCTTTTGGCCAAGACAGCATTGGTTTCCTCTTCTGCATTTAGCCAAGGGCAATCATCACAAGTTACCTCACAGGGTGGACCTATTCACACAAGACAAGGGGTCTCTCATCCATCCCCACTTGTCCACTCTTCAGCTGACATTGTGGGTGATAGGATTTTGTTCCCTTTTAGGCACCTTTTTTTCTGAGGACGTGCTTCAGGTCCTGCAGGAGACCAGGAAAACCCACTACTAGAAAATCGTATTTATCCAAATGGAAAATATATTTTGTGTGGTGTCTTTCTCATCACCTGGATTCACTTATGAGGAAGTTCCTTTGGTTTTCTCTTATTTGTGTGAATTGCTCAGTGATGAGTTGACAGTTTCTGTTAAAGCCTACCTGTCAGGCATTTCTGTTTATCTGCCTTTGACTCCTCCTTTGACTTCTGAATTTGAGGCCAGACAGTTTCTTAAAGGTGTCCTTTACATTAGGCCACCCAGGAAGCCTATTCCTCCTTCCTGCAACCTTCAATTTGTTTTGGAAAAATTCACTCAGGCTCCTTTTGAGCCTGCAGCTTCAGCGTCCTTACAGTATTTTTCTTGGAAAACTGTTCTTTTTTTGGCCCTTACCTCAGAGAGATGGGTGTGTGAGCTGCAAGCCCTTATGGCTGTTACTCCTTTTTTTTTTTTTTTTTTTTTTCACAAGGACAGGGTCTCTCTTTGTACTAATTCTTCTTTTATGGACAAGGTGGTTAATGAGTTGTCCCTTAATCAGTCTAT
Source organism: Protopterus annectens (assembly GCF_019279795.1). Classification (NCBI taxonomy): domain Eukaryota; kingdom Metazoa; phylum Chordata; order Ceratodontiformes; family Protopteridae; genus Protopterus; species Protopterus annectens. The sequence continues at coordinate 386,528,221 of NC_056740.1, read as the reverse complement.
TCATTTGGCCACTTTTTCCCTTCTCCACAATCTGCTAGTGAGAAAGTTCTTCACACCTTGGGTTTGCATAGACAACTCAGATATTTGGATTAAACTAAGGTCATTCGTAAATCTGAGCAACATTTTGTTTCCTTTCATCCTAGATCTTTAGGTTTGATTGTTTCCAAGCAAATCATTCCTTCCTGGATATCTGAAGCCATTTCCTTTTGTTATTCCTTTCATGAGAAAAACCTTCCTCTTCTGTTAAGATTCATTCTACCAGGGCTGTAACCTCTTCTGGTACCTTTTTTTAAAGGTTTGGATACTAATTATATTCTTGGGGCAGCTGCTTGGACTTATGTGCATATGTTTACCAAGCACTATAAGTTGGATGTTGTTTCTAGGGCTAAAGCCGGTTTTGCCAGGGTGATCTTACATGATTTTCTTGAAGGCTGTGTTGGTCCTTCCTCTTCCATACTTTCTTCCTGAGCTTTTGTACTCTCCCTAGTGTAATGAATACTGCAACAGTGATATGGAAGGACATAGTACAGTTGTGTAAAATCTTACATAACAGTAGATGTCCTTCTCTTCGCTGTTGCAGTATTTGCTCCCTCCCTCCTCCCCCTGTTCATTTTCTCCTTTTGGATGTACTTGTTACCTTTTTGTCTCCTTAGACTGTACTTCCTCCTGTAGCTTTTCAGTCCTGAGGATGGTACTTTTGTACGTCACCTTTATGCCCTATGCTGTGCATGGGGAGCATAGGTGTGTGATGTATGGCGTACCTTTAACCTTGCTTGGACTTCTGGTAGGGCATCTGTTTGAGGCCAGTAATCCTCTTTGTGAGGTACTTCTGTGGCCTTTCCAGCTGCTGCAGATGTCTTGAGGTACATTCCAAAAGGGGCGTTGTACTCTATAATGGGTCTAATGAGTGCTGAGTAGAGGAGAACAATGACCTCTTTTTTTCCTGGATGAAAACCCTTTTGTGATGAGGTGTGCCACACTGAAGGATTTCCTGACTACTGTGGCGATGTGATTATCAAAGGTGAGATTACTGTCCACCTGGGTCCCAAGGTCTCTTATCACACATTCGGCATTAAGTTGAGTGCCGTTTATGTGGTAGTTCATGGGTACAGAGTTTTTACCAAAGGGGATGACAGTGCACTTTTTGGCATTGAGCTTGAGGCCATGCCTCTGACACCAGGCATCTGTCTCAGTGAAGCCCTTCTGTAGGATGTCCACATCATTTGGGGACTCGACTGTGGCTCCTAGTTTGCAGTCATCTGTGAACTTCTTTAGCCAGAGGCCTTCTGTATTAGCCTGTACTTCAGCGAAGTAGATACCAAACAGGATAGGTCCCAGGACTGAGCCCTATGTTACTCCACTTGTCACTGGTTTGAAGTCAGCATTTTCTACCTCTTTGTAAAGTTCACCTTTGAATAGTCTGTTTGAGATGTCACCTTTCTGGATTCTAAAGTTACTGTAAGAGTTGGAAACTTAAACAAATTTACCAGAAATCAGTAAATGGATATTTGGAAAAAAAAAAGAATCATCCCAACCATGCAAAGAGATACTTTATTTGTAGTCAGGTTCTTAAGATGTCACCATTGGCGGCTCGTGATATCGGACTGCAGCCCCCCCAGCTGTTGAACCACAATGGTACATTCCTACAAATCCTCCATAAAAAATGAATCCAGACTGCTTCCTTACCAGTCCAGATTCAGGAAGAAGGAAGCAGACTGCTGATTCCCCAGAAGCCTATGCAGTGCTAACTGCATAGACTGGAAGGGGATCGGACTGCAGAGTCAGCAGTCTTGGACCATTCCAGGAAAGCGCCGACAAACCGTAAGTGTGCATTCCGGCGCGAATGCAGACTGCAGGAGTTTAGAAAGCTATTGACTCTTGTAGGTACGAGAAAGCAAGCTATGGCTTTTATCATTGAATTACTTTGGAGGTACCAGTGTGGATTTTCTCATTGGAAGCAAACTTATTGCAGGTACGTGATTCTATCTAGCACAATGGAAAGCTGTTATTCTCTCTAACGAGATTGATTCTATAGCGCGAACTGTACGAGATTGATTCTAGGATGGAAAGCAGTAGTGTGTGTGTGTGTGTGTGTGTGTGTGTGTGTGTGTGTGTGTGTGTGTGTGTGTGTGTGTATGCTATATAAATATAGTTGGCTGAAGCCATGGTAATGATTTCATTCTGTTTCTGTAGTGGTGCATCATCTGTAAACAAAATAACAACTAAGACTAGGCATTCTAGGGTGATGTCATTAATAAATAATGAAAACGAGAGGACCAAAGACTGATCCCCATGGTATACTTCATTTAGGATTCCAATATCTGACAAACGAGTTTACAATAAATTTCCTTTTGTTTGGGGGTGTGGTTTGCTCTGTTACAAGATGGACGCTAAATCTACTCTCTCCATTCTGCCCCAGCTGTCACTTATTTCATTAGTGCCATTTGAGATTGGCTGAGGCAGTGCTCAGTGGTTAAAAATTTGGATGAAGAAGCTGAGATGCTAATAAGAGAAGTCACGTTATTGCAAGAACTACTGTCTATCTCTGCTCATTGCAACAAGCTGTGAGATGAAAGTCCTGGTAAATAAAAGTGATGATTTAGAAAGCAGGTCAAATGGGGAAATATTAGTGACTGGGTACCAAATAGTATAACTGATTGATTGAGAGTTAATGACATTATTTGAATGTTTATCGATAAAAATGGACCTAGTCCCTTTATATTTGGGCAAATTAACTGAAAGATTGCATAGAATGTGAGCCCAGAGGAAAATGCTTCTAACGCACAGCATATACTAATTGCTTTATATTGGTCACAAACAAGAAACTGGCTGTTAAAGTATAATTGCAAGAACAAGTGAGTTAGATGGGAGTTGCATGCAATTTACTTTTTGTCCAATTTCTCAGAGACTTTATGGATTACACAGGCAATACTTCCTGTTAAAAAAAAAAAAAAAAGCTTATGGCATATGACATCACCACAATACTAAAATAGCTAGCTATTATAATAGCAGAGAAAGATAGTGAGAGGGTGTTATTTGACACCTGGAAAGCCACAGATTTTCTGCAAAAAGTTACATCACAGTTTGCTGACATGGAAGAAGAGGATGGGGCAGGCTACTGGTCTGAAAAAGAAATCCAGCGGAAAGTAATGAAAAAATGCCAAAGTCACCATTCTCCTGTTAAATCACCAACTCAGAAACAAAATTGATTCTATAGCGTGAACTGTACGAGATTGATTCTAGGATGGAAAACAATAGTGTGGGTGTGTGTGTGTGTGTGTGTGTGTGTGTGTGTGTGTGTGTGTGTGTGTGTGTGTGTGTGTGTGTGAAATGCCCCACTTGGTGTATACTGCTGGCTGGAGAGAACTCGGGATACCTGCTGGTGGTGGTGGTGCTTGAACACCCTGTACCTTAGCTGCAGGTAACAAGAGTCTGAATTCTCTACCCACCACCATTTGTGAAACTTTTGGAGATTTTGCCTCATGTTTTGTTCTGTTCCTTGTATTCCTTATTGATGGTGCAATGATAGCATTGTTGCCTCACAGCTAGAGGTTCTGTGGTTTGATTCTTGGCTGGAATGCCTTCTCTTTGGAGTCTGCATGTCCGCCCTGTGTTTGTTTGGATTTGTTCTGGTGTCCTCCCATGTTACAAAGACATATGTCTACAGTATTTCTCCCTGGGCCTCTGCTGAAAATTGGCTTTTGTTCCAAGTCGGACTTTTCTGGTTAACAAATGTTAAAAAAAATACCGACAGGCGTTTGAATTTCAGACTTCATATTCTTCAGAAAGTACATAGTAACACAAAACCTTTTATTCTAGCAATTTTCTAAGTTTATACGATGAATATTTGAAATTTGTCCCTATTTTTGGGACTGTATTCCCCCATTATTGGCTTCGTCCAGGTTTTTTGTGCTAGGGTTGAGAGCTGTGGTGAGAACTGAATTCACTGAATATGTTTGAGGGCTGTATTCCCCTATTACTGGCTTTGTCCAGGTGTTGTGTGCGAAGAGATTGACAGCTATGGTGAGAACTGAATTCACTAAATGGTAGCCATTTAAGTTTCAGTCTTCCTCTCTTTCTTTTTGTCCCTCCCCAATACATTTTGGCTTTTCTCAGATTTCTTGTGCTGCAAAGTTGAGAGACACAGCAGTGTCGAGTAGATTTTACAAGGCGCTGAGAGCTGCAGGGGAAGAGAAGTTTAGTGCTGCTTGTGCTGAGACTGCTTGCATTGTTAATAGCACAATAGTTAGTGTACCTTTTTGATGCAGACAGCTCTGGGTTCTACTCCCACAGTATTTAGATACTTTGCTGATATTGTACTGTGTTGTAAACGGGGCAGATGCTGCCATCTTGAGAATGTCCTCTTTGGCGAAGATACCTAGTAACTATGAACCCGTCCATTATTTGCCATCCATTCCCTATTGTAATATAGGCAATTTATTCCTCAAGGGCAACAGGCACTTTATTTGTAGATGAAACAATGAAATATAAAGTTGTTTACTAGCAGCAACCTCTTCATTAGTTACAGATCTTTTTAATGTGGAATTATTTAGATAACTTTTACTTCTACAGAGATTGTGCATATTTTACTGATACTGGTGGATTGTAGAAGTTTGAGTAGACTTTTTATGATGGAAATGTTCTCAACTGGGCAGTTTTGTCATTATTGGTGCATGCATTTTGTATCATTCTTTACTGGAAAAATGTTCAAAACAATAAATTTAAAACACTCTAACAACTGTACTGTATTATACAAGGAATATAATTTAATGCAATCAGGAAGGTGCATCACAGAACACATGTATGCTTTGTGTGCTAGGGGCCTATCATTTGAAAATAGCCCAGAGTTAATCTTTACCTGCCAGTAGCCAAATGTATTTTCTTTGAATGTGGGTTTCCATGCTGTTTCAAGGGCAGAGAAGTTTTAATGCTAAGTCTGTTTTCATTGTGAGACTGCATTGCTTTGTTTAGCAGATGTCTTGGTGTTTGTGCTGTAAAATGCAAAATAAAGCTTTCAAATGAAGTCCAAATAATCGTAGAAGTAAAGCAGTATGTACATTAGTATTTATGGTAAATGGGGTGAAATAGCCAAGTAACTGTTCATTGGAATGGCTGCAGGGGGGAGGCTCCATTCGACCATGATTTTGTGAAGGGGAAGGGTGGCAAACTCAAAGATAGCCCCGGCTGAACTGCACCTCTCTACTGTCCAGATTTTCACAGAATTAATAGATTTTTGCTTCTTATTTTTGGTTTGTTCCTCATAAAAGTTTTGGTTTTCTGGCAAATCATTTAGGAATTAAGTCACTAAATAATGACAGACACTGAGTTTCAGACTTCATAACCTTCAGAAAAATGCATGCTAAAGCAAGACCTGTTATTCTATCAACTGTCTCAGTTTATACAAGAGCAATTTTTAGTACTGTTTATATGTTCCTCCAATATATTTGGCCTTGTCCAGATTTCCTGCATTAACAGGTTGAGAGGTACGTGCAAATAAATTGCTTTATAGAATTAGGCATATCCAAATCTCTCAACTGTCCCCGATTTTGGCTCAAAATGTTGCTCTTCCCCTAATAATCCCTCCGCAAAATGGCAATTTTGGAAGAAAACGTGGAGGGTTTACAATTAATAAATAACTGTAACAATCAGAGTTATAGATTGCTTTTATTTCAGAAATGCATGTGGATTCTTGTATTTTGTCAGCTGCTCAAGTTAGCACTACTAATATTAAAAGTGTCCCTTCTCTTACAGGTTCCCAGCTGTATTGTGTGGCTATTTTATATTTTTGCATCACATTTTGGTCCATTTTTCATAAAATTGTTTTTTTGGCAAATTAGTGGCAAATCATTAAAGACTGAAGTTAGAAAATAATGACAGACATTCGAGTTTCAGATTTCCTAACCTTCAGAAAATTCATACTAATGCAAGACCTACTATTCTACTATCTTTCTAAGTTTATAAGAGCAATATTTAAAAATTGTCCTTATTTTTGGGCCTTTGTTCCACTTCTATGTATGGCTTTGTCCAGATTTCTTGCTCTGAGGTTGAGGTGTGACAAATGTGTCAGGGCCATCACAGTCAGCCAGAGACATTTCAAATTGTGACATACTTGTTGCACCCTACTCCCCCATGTAGTGACTCTGGATGTGTCCAAGCAAGGCAAGGAGCAGTTATGCAGTGTAAATGTGCAGAGTCTCCCCCCATCAAAAGTGGACGCAAGTACTACAGTGGCTTTTCATCTGACCTTGATGTTGCAGAATGTTCTGGTTTCTGTCATATTTTTATACTGTTGATTTATGTTTATTAAGCCTTCACTGAAGGTTGGGCGTCGGGCTGGCAACTCGACACCATAAAAAAATCTACTGCCAATCATTAGCGGACCGGAGTTCCGCTGTGGCAACCCCTAACCGGGAAAAAGACGAAAAGACAAAAGATTCAGAAAGTGCCTGTTGCTCTGTGTTTAAGTAGCAATGCTTTAATGATCATCAGGTAAGCTTGTCTGAGATTGTAAGATGCAAGTAAGCTTTAATAAGCATACTGTTAAAGAATTGTCAACATTGAAAGCCTTTCTGTTGTTGCCATGCAGAGAATACTTACATAACGTATAAGCCTTGGGTATTGAAATACATATGACAGTATTTGTAATAAAGGACAGGATTACATTATTTTAAGAAGCTCATTACATTTGTTGGAGACTTGCAGTCATCTTTGCAGGCTTTACCTGTAAACTAAACAGAATGCCAGTCTATCATGTGTGGTCCATAACCTGTGCAGTAATCCTTTAAGCAATGTATCTTGAGCTTGTTTCTTGTTTGCTTTTCATTTTTTACTTTGATCATGTTTTCCCCATGAAACAAGTAGATAGCTGTTGTCAAGCAGCAGGTCTTTCTTGGATAAGAAACATTTTTACATGTGGGGGTATCACCGAGATTGCTACTTTCAGCATGTTACTTGGAACTTTAATAAAGCTAAATATAAATTATAATTAGAACTGCAGTACAAGGAGAAGTGGTTTGAGTTGAGTGCTGCTTGTTTTTCTTATGCTTGATTTTGACTGGCATTCCAGTAATGTATTTAAAAAGTAATTTATTTTTTCGTGCCTCACAACCTTTTTGTTTCCATCTCGATATTAAGTAAGCTGTCATGCAGCCAAGGCATTGAAATATTGTTTTTCTTCTACACTTCATCTTGATTGGACTCTCATAATGATGGTTTGTAACCCAGGGCAGTGTATTTAATTAAAGTTACAGTTTTTGTGGTTTTGAGCATAGCTCTTCCCCTTTCTAGTTGGCCACACCCCTTCCCATTGACCCGACCCATTCAGCTGTCTTCTGCAGCCCCCCTTTGATTTGATGTCACCATATTTATTTCCTGTGATATGCCGGGGAGGTGCATATTTGGTAAATCAAAGAAGGCTGCCCTTTTCATGGTAGTTTGCCCAGCATGTTGACAGAATTATGGCCAAGGTCATAAAGATGCCAGTGCAGCAGCTACACCATTACAGGATTACATTATTTTAAGAAGTAGTATACTGTATGCAGTATCCTCTGGTCTTCCTGTGTTGAGTGCTGGTTGCTGAATATTTCATCTAAGATGCAGGCACCTTGTTCTGGTCTTACATTTTAAGTTTCACTGTGCTGCTTTTCTCATTCCCAATTCGTCTTTATTTCATTATGACTGATCTTGTTACGTCTCAGTTCCATCATTAAAAGAGCCATCTGTGTGTCTTCTTTTAGCTTGTACAGTCCTTTGAGAATTCATCTTGAAATGTAAGATAAAGCATTAGCTACACATGCTTTGCTTTTGTATAGCTAAAACAATGTTCAGGTAATTAACTAATGAACTGCTGCATGCTGTTTGCTTTTTTTTCTGCTGCTTATTTTGTGAGATTGTATAGCACTGCTGGTTATTACTACTCATTTCTTGCTCTCGGAACTGTAATAAGATTAGCAGTTTGTTCAGGTTGCATAAGACCATGCCTTCTTAGGTCAGCTACAGACTGTGCTCATTAATTCTGCAGTGAGTGCAGCAATACTAGTCAAGATCCCATGTTTAGTTGTTACTTCCCTTGCATCTTCTTTCCCACATAGTCTTGGTCCTGCAACATTGGCAGTATGCATTTTAATTTCAGACACTTAGTATTGTGTTATTTAAAATGTATGTTTTATAATGTCAGACTTTTTCAGGCAGTCCGTTGTTTTTTTTCAGGGTCGGTACTGTGATTTTGGCCTATGAGCTCTATCTGAGTGTCTTTAGGTGGCATCACATATGTGACTAGTTCAGCTGTTTTAGTCAGTGCACAGACTGGTAGATGCCCATTTAATATTTCTGTTAGGTAGTCACATAATTTGATGCATGTTATTTTTAAGACTCATGTACATCTTTAAATAATTTTGCTTATTGTTCGATTTAAGTCTCAGTGGTTTCCTTTGTATGGAATCTGTATATCCTTCTGTGTCACCACATTTTTTTTTGTGAGGTGTTCTGGTTCCCCCATACATCCCAAAGATGTGCCATAAGTGAATTGACATTCTTCAGAATTGTGCGTGTGTGTGTGCGTGTTTTGCAGTGGTTTGGTGCTGCCTCTTGCTGCCCCATTCAGGATAAACTTCTGTGCATTATGCCTTTTGAGTCCAAGTTTAGTCTCAGGTTCACCTACGACCTTCTGTTGGATTAAGTTGGGAATCAAAGAATGAATGTTTTACTGTAGGTGAAAATTTAAGAATGAAGAGGAGTATTTTTCCTTGTATCTTAATAAACTTTTGTTTTGTGTCATGACTTCTGTCTGCAGCTGGTTGTCCTACCCTTGGAAATGTACAGCTTTTTAGAGAGTGGCTTTTTGACATTTTCCTTTTTTTTTTTTATCACAACTGTGTTAAACCACATAGACTTATTACACAACACCACTGTGTCCTGTAACGTGTTTATGCTTTTCCCCACTGATGTTCGAGAGCAGAGGGTCTCTTGCCACATGTGAATGTGCTCTTGTCTTTCTATTTATGGTAGTTTTGATTTATATTTCATAATTTAAAAAAATGGCAAAACGTAACTTGTATTGTGGTGATTCATTCTGACATAGGTAAAGCATTTTACTTCTATAAATTTGTGAATTTTTTAATGGATCAGTTTAAGTCTTTAATCATCAACATTGTCAGATTGCAATTATGTTAAGTTTAGAGGTTTGTTAGAATTGATTTAGGGCTTGTGTCCCTTGTTCCATGGCTATTGCTGTACTTGAAATGAAGATCTGTTTGGGAGCTTGTGTTTCATTGATGGAGGATATACATTTATTGGACTGAATTATAAGCTGGCAATTTGTAGTACAGCTACTTAAGGAAATGAAATGAAAAATTTTAAGCACAAAAATATAGTATATGTTGATGCACCCTTCCCAGAAAGTTTGTAGGGTAAAACAATGATTGCTTAAGAATATATGGGGCTAAGGAGTAGGTTCTTATGAGAGGTAGAAAAATAAGCTTTTGGTTAAGTTGGATTCACAGCTTATAGCTTATACTTTAGTAATGGACATGGACTGATAAAGTGAGACAAGAGCTCCTTGTCTGCCATCAAAATCTGTTTCACTTTTTTTATTGTAATGTCATGTACCTCATATCACCTGGAGATAACATCTATGTCATCCACTGCGTTTGGTATGCCTAGCTGTGTATCACTATAGTTGGACATGTCATCATTGCAGTTTGACTTAAAAATTTGTTGGATATATGTAATTACTTGAGGACCAAAATACATTCAGGGACAAAATGCAGTGATATACAAAGGACCTCACTGTGCTGCTTCGCAAATGCCCTTTAAAAATCTATAAGTTCTTTGCTGTCTGCCATGACACTGAATCCTATATTGCAATGCTAACCATTGTTGACTTCATTCATTAGATTAAATACAGTACTAAATATGTGCAGATTTTACATATGTGGCATTTCAAAAATGTAAGAATTAAAAATCAAAAACAAAACGGGTCTACATTCAGTTGTCTGTGTCCACTTTCCAGTTTCTGTCTTTCATCCCCCCTCTTCCTTTGGCAGTATACGTTAAAGGACTTGAAGTCAGGTGTTATCGCTCTGGTGTGCTAATGCCTCTCAGTAGCTTCACTTCCATTCTGTTGTGAAATGTAAAAGATAAGCAGCATTGGGAGTAGGACTGAAAGTGCCGAGGTACTGGATCATTTGTGGCAAATGTCCCTTCTGACAGGCAAAGAAAAAATATGTTTAGTTAATCAGAGCAAAATAGTGTGGAAGGTAGATAGTGGAGAAGCACTTAATAAGCCACAGAAAGTGAAACAGAAATTTTGCCGTGTTGTATCATGCAATGGCCTGCAGTGTTGACCCAGTTGCTTATTTGCTTTGATGTCTCACAGATTAGCACATCACTGTGGTTTTATCTTTCCAAATTTCCAAATGAAGTGTAGCATCATATGCACATGCTCAGTTGAACACAAATATCTGTATATAAGTGTAGCAAAGAACAAGAAGCGCACACAAAAAATGACAGTAACACAGTCCTTTAGTGTTAACATCTTTTCAGATGTCAAAAGTGGGACACACAGTGGTGTGGCCAAACTTATGACATCACATTTAGTGTAATTAAGACCGTAGTGTTACAACTCTGGAGGGAAATAACTGAATTAAGTAGTGGGCTAATGGCCACTAACCCACTAAAAGCCAAAGGACACTCTCTACTCTCTGGGGTAGTCTGCAGTTTTTTTTCCATGTCCTTTTTCTCCATTGAAATGATGGGTTAGATAAGAATTATGAGTAAGGAAAGAAATTCAGTCTCAGTTCTTACTAAGGAATGTCCAGAGCATAATGTTCAAAATTGGCAAGGCAGTAGTTCGCAGTAAAATGTGAAAGCTCTGCAAAGGAGGAATCCCAGCCAAGAACCAAACCATGGAAAGAGCTCTGTTAGGTGGCAGTGTTACTCACTGCACCACTGTGTTAATGACTGGGTGCTTTCACACACATTCTGCCACCCCCATCAGATATAAAGTGATAGAAGAGCTGCACATTAAATTTGTGTATGTAAAGTCACACTTCTCTCCTTTTTCATAACATTTCAAATGCTGGAAAACAGCACTGCCAGGCCCATGCAAATAGTGCTCTTTGTGTGTCAGTCCTAAAAGCAGCATATTTATAATTTTATATATTATATATTTGTTTTGTGTGAGAAAAAAATAAAAATGTGCATGCTTGTTTTGAATTGAAGACATTTGCATTCGGGAGCCATTGAAATTGTAATAAAGCTGCAAGCTGAAAGCAAAACGTGATGTAGCATATAGGTGGAACATGGCTGCATACATTCCTTTTAAGAATACCGGTGTGATTAAAGTCTGCCCTGCACAAGTCAACTTCTGCATTTGTATCTGTTATTGTTTGATTGCCCTAGTTGCAACATGCTGTGGTGGTTTGATTGCCTTAGTTACAACATGCTGTGGTGGTACCAGGATAGGAACTAGTGACAGCTAACTGAAGATGATAATTATAGCAGGTGGTAGATTTGTTGATAATTCTGTTACTAAAGTGGGGGTGCTTATCCTCCATCTCGTCCATTCCACCTTTTAAAACCTAGACAGGAAATACTAGAGAATGAACTTTTGTAAGGTGAAGATGTACAGGATTGTTAAACATGTGTGGTTCAGAACCTTACATAACTCTGTTATGCAAATCACTACATGACTGAAAGTTGCTGTTTGTGCATTCATTGTGTTTATAAAAATATAACCACCACCACTTCATCTGTTTTTGTATATATACCTTTCTGGTGGAATGTGGCCCCTTCTAACTGTAAAGAAGTTGCATAAATAGCTGCATTTCTGTCAAAGATTTGTACGGTCCCCCCCCCCCCCAAGTCATATCATTCTGTGGTAAAACCACATGTCTTGCAACAGACAGCCCTCCAGTAGAACATCTCGAATAGTTGCAGATACCATTGCATACCCAATATTTGTACTTAAGAAAATCACTCTTCCCAAGAAACTATAGTCCCAAAAGTTTGAAAGCAGTCCTATAATATTCTCTTGCATAAAGGTGGTAAATTTCTTGCACTGGCAAATTACAGACCAAGTAAGTCAAAAACCTCTGTAGAAGTAGGCGAAGGAAGACAAATTCCACTAAAACCACACTTTATTCACAAATGGAATGCACACTTTTGTAAGATTTAACAAAACATGTTATGTGATCCTATCTCGCCTACATTCAGTACTGATGGGACTCGGCACGCTATGCTATAGAGCGAGGCCTCTTATTGGCTGAGCTATTTCTTATCCCAGGATGCACCACCACTAATCCCCCAGATCTCGTTTGCCGCTTACAAGCTAGGACGTGGTCTCAAACTTGGCTGGGCTAAGTAATGTTTTATTCAGACTTCCTGTCAGGAATTTTGCTATTTTGAACCCAAAAGCTGTTTTAACAGCTATTGTTGTTGTACGAGTGTGTTTGGTAAAATTTGTTGAGGAAAATTGTGTTTTTTGTTAAGGGAAGGTTTCCCGTTTAAGTTAGAGGGGCCTTCCCCTATTACTATCTAGCGTTTTTGTTTCCAGGAGGTCAAGTACCTGCTTAAGTTAGAGGGTCTTGACCCTCATTTTCTGTGTTTGTGGTACTAGATTGTGAATTGTGTTTTGTCTCCAAAAAAAAAAAAAAAAAAAAAAAAAAAAACTTACTTAGTTTTCTCTTTCTTTGTGGTAAAATCTTGTTTCTTAGGGTTAGTCAGCATGTCTAAGGAACATAGACCCTCTGGGTTTAAAAAGTGCACGAGGTGTGGTTACAAAATGTCCATAACGGACGACCACTCCTCGTGCGTATATTGTTTAGGCGCCAAGCACCTACAAGAGTCCTGTAGCGTGTGTCACGCCTTTTCTTCGAGAGTCCTCCAGGAGAGGAAGAATAAATTAATATTAAAAGGTCTGATTAAGCCCTCCTTCGAGGAGGCTTTATCTTCCTCTTCCTCTCCTACAAAGAAGAAAAAAGCATCGGCTCCGACCAGTCTGTCGGAACCGACTGCCAAAAAACCTAGGCAGGCTTCTCCATCGGCTCCACGGACTTCGGAGCCGAGGGCGGAATGGTCTGCCTCGATGCCTCCGGTCTCGACCCCTCTGGTTTCGGAGCCGAGGACTGGGGCATCGAGAGGCGGGTCACCTTCATCGGCTCCACTGATTTTGGAGCCGATGAGGGTTGCCGGCTCAGACTCTTCCCCTTCGGCGCTGAAGCCCTCCTTGGCACCGAGGGAAATTGTTTTGAGATCTCCCTCGGAACCGATAGTGGTCGAATCCATTCTGAGCCGGTCCCCTAGTCCTATGGAGCCGATAGAGAAGTCGGTTCGGACCCGATCGGTGTCATCTAGATCCTCCAAGATGTCTGATTCGGACATCGACAGGGTGCTCCTAAGACTTTTCCAGTCTCCGGTGTTTCAAAAGTTAGTTTCGGCTCCAGCCCATTCGGCTTCGGAGCCGATGGTCCACCCTGCTATTATGGTTCCTCCTCCAACAGCCTCCGGCACCGTTGGAGCCGGTGCTGGTGGAACCGATGGAGGGTTTTGGGTCGGGCCCGACCCTTACTCCAACTCCGGCTCTTGAGTCGGAGTTCAGTACGCGGACTTCTTCTGTCGGCCCCGGGGGGGACGCTTCGGGACTTATGTTTTCGGTCCCAAGCCTTCCTCTCGGTGCGTCGGCTGCGGGAGTGCCATCTACCGTTGTGGCCACGGAGGTGGGACCTTCCCAGGATTCTGGTGGTCCCGCCTTCAGGGCCATGAGGAGTGCGTTAGCCAAATCTTCTTTGGCTACCTCCACGGTCTCCCCAGCTCCTTCCCTGCATACTGAGACTGGGTCTTTGGCAGTCCCCCTGTCCTTAGACAGCGGAGCCCGGGCCTGAGGTTACCCCACTGGGGTTCCCTCCTGGAGGTCCCTCTGAAGCTTCTTCGGAGGAACCCCCCAGGAAAAGATCGTGCAAGAGGAAGCACGTTGACTCCCCTGATGAGTCTCTTACATCAGACACTGATCTCGATGATGCAGAGGGGTCCCCTAAGTCGTCCTCAGATGATGCCTCCTTTGCAGACATCCTGGAAGCCCTTAAACAACGAGGCGGCTGGCAATCCAAACCCCCTTCTGCTGATGAGTCAGTGTTCCTTAAGGCCTTCGGGGCTCAGCCCTCCGCCTCCTGGGTGTCTCCGCCCTTCGACGAGCTCTTGGATTTGATCTGTCGAAAGGCGTGGGAACACCCAGACTCTGTGGAACCGGTGCCTGCTCGTCCTAATAAGTTCCTGTCAGCACCCCCAGAAAAAGAGTTTCTGACGAAAGGTGTGGCTGTAGATGCTTTGGTGGTGGCATCTGCTACCCAGCAAGATGTAGCAGAGGCTTCGACGTCCATCCATCCTCCTAATAAGGAGTCTAGGAGCATGGATCGGTACGGTAAGCGCACCCTAAGTTCAGCGGCCTTTACATTAAGGTCCTTGAACTATCTCACGCACTTTACCAGATTTCAGAGGGATCTGATTAAAGAACTTTCCGATACCCTCTTGGGTAACCTGCCTGAGGAGCTGGCCCAGACGGTTGGCTCTCAGCTGGCTACGCTGTCGTCCATATCAAACTCGTCCATGAGGCTCATTTCTTATGCGGCCGAAGGGGCGAGTAGAGCGGCGGGTACAGGCATTGCTCTACGGAGACAAGCCTGGCTCCGCCTGTGTCATTTTGCGGAGGCCTTTAAGTCTTCCTTTGCCGACGCCCCCTTTGATGGGTCCTCCTTGTTTGGACCCAAGGTAAAGGACACACTGACCCACTGCGAGCAAGATGGTAAGACTTTGACTGCCGTAGGGGCACGATTTTCCACTCCCTTTCGGCCTTACCCCAAGGCTAAAAGAGGAGGGAAAATGTGGTTCCGTAGATCTCAGAAGTCTTACCCCTCACAGCAGGACGATCCCCCTTCTAGAGGCAGGGGAGGGGGAAATTCTTCTGGAAGACGCCGTCCCAGAGGTGGCAGAGGCCCTCGCAACACTGGAGACCGCGAGTCCTTTCGTGGCTCTTCAGCCTTTCACAGTCCCTGAGGGATTGCCCGACTGTGCAGCTCCGGAGCCAGTCGGGGTCGTTTTTCGAGGCACCTAAAAGCCTGGGAAGGTATCACTCAGGACCGATGGGTGCTTCGAATTATCGCCGGAGGTTACGCCATCCCTTTCTCTCACTCTCCACCTCAGTCCAAAAAAATCCCGGACCCGCCACCCAGTCAACAGGAAACTGCAGCCTCAGAAGTTTCAAAGCTGCTGCAAAAAGGAGTCATCCAACCGGTCCCCGCAGACCAGATCGGATTAGGGACTTACTCAAGATTCTTTTGGTGCCAAAAGACCGGGGATTTGAGGCCCATTTTGGATCTCAGCATTCTAAACCGTTCAGTCAAAAAGTCCAAGTTCCGAATGGTCACCCTACAAACCATTCTCCCATTGCTGGAGAAAGGTGTTTGGATGTGCTCCATAGATCTCAAGGACGCTTATTACCATATCATGGTACATCAAGCGTCCAGGAGACATCTGCGCTTCAGCCTAGGAGGCAGTCATTTTCAGTTCCGAGCGCTGCCCTTTGGTCTCACCACAGCCCCCAGGGTGTTCACCAAATGTTTGGCGGTCGTGACTGCTCACCTGAGAAGTCTAGGATTCCAGGTGTTTCCGTATCTAGACGACTGGCTTCTAACTGCCACCTCCAAGCATCTACTATTGCGGAGCCTACAAGCCACGATATCACTGGGCAATTCCCTTGGAATCACCTTCAATTGGCCAAAGTCTGTGTTGCTGCCATCTCAACGCATAAGATTCATCAGAGTAGAGATAGACTCAAACTGAATGCGGGTCTATCTACCTACAGACAGGATACAAACCATACAGGCTCAAGTTCGAGCCTTACTTCCCAGATCCAAAGCCCCAGCCAGAATGGTCCTGCAGCTATTGGGATCCATGTCCGCCACGGTTCTTCTAGTTCCCCTAGCAAGGTTGCACATGAGAATTCTCCAGTGGCTTCTTTCAACTCAGTGGTCCATTCAGGAACTCCCTCTCAGTCACCTCATATTGGATCACGGAAACCTGCAAACGGGACCTTCGCTGGTGGCTGGTGCCCTCCAATCTGGATCAGGGACGACCCTTTGTTCCACCTCCTCCTGTGGCCACTTTGACCACGGATGCCTCCCAGATGGGGTGGGGGGGGCATTCCCTGGGCAGGTCAGTCCAAGGCAAATGGCATCCAGAAGAGACCCTACTTCATATCAACATCCTAGAAATGAGGGCGGTGCTTCTGTCCCTTCAAGCCCTTCACGATTACCTCCCTCAGGGCATAATTGCCGTTCACTCCGACAACATGTCAGTGGTCTGGTACCTGAACAAACAGGGAGGGACCAGATCCTATCCCCTTTGCAGAGAGGCCATGAGAGTTTGGGAATGGGCAGTGTCGACCAAACGCTTTCTAGTGGCGACTCATATCCCGGGCAAGTCCAATGTGATAGCCGACAGACTGAGCAGAACTATCCTCTCTCCACATGAATGGTCTCTGAACATTACAGTTGCAAATCAGATTTTCAGCAAATGGGGAGTTCCGTGTTGCGACCTCTTCGCGACTCCACTGAATGCGAAGTGCAAAAAGTTCTTCTCCCTCACCCCAGCTCCGGGGAAGAGCCCTATGGACGCACTAGCCCATCCGTGGCCCACCGGCTTGCTTTATGCTTTTCCCCCAGTTCCTCTCCTTCCCAGGGTGATCCAAAAGGCGTCTCTCTCGGGGAGCAAAATGATCTTAGTTGCTCCTTACTGGCCTCGTCAAGTATGGTTCCCCTATCTTCGGAAATATGCACTGGAAGGTCCATGGTTCCTGGATCAGATCCCAGACCTATTGGTTCATCAGTCGGGACTATTCCACCAGTCCCTACACACCTTAAAATTGACGGCTTGGCTCCTCCTCTTCCGACTATAGTCAGGAGTCATACCTTGGATCCGGAAGTTGTACACATTTTATCCTCGGCCCACAAGTCTGCTACAAAGAAATTGTATTCTAGCAAATGGAAAAGATTTGCTATTTGGGCTCAACTCCGGGGTCTGGATCCTATCACTATTTCTGTATCAGAAGTACTGAAATTTCTAACTTCTCTTTTCAATCAAGGCTCTTCAGTCTCTACCATCAAGGTTCAATTGGCAGCTATTTCCAATTTTCACGAATCTATAAACCCACCTTTAATGAGCAACAGACTGTGTAAGACCTTCTTGAAAGGTGCTGCGCTTTTAAGACCTCCGATTTCTCATCCTGCTCCTCCATGGGATCTCGATGTGGTGTTACGCGCCTTAACTTCCTCCCCCTTCGAACCGGCAGCAACATGCAATTTAAAATTTCTATCGTGGAAAACTGCCTTTCTGGTGGCGATTACTTCTGCCAGAAGGGTTTCAGAGGTTCAAGCTTTGTCTGTAAAACCTCCGTACTTGGTTTTTCACAAAGACAGAGCATCTCTCAGGCTAAATCCATCCTTTATCCCTAAAGTTTGTTTCAGTTTCTGCCTACAACAGTCATTAGAACTTCCAGTCTTCTTTCTGAAGTATTCTAACAAAGCGGAATTCATATTCCACACATTAGATGTCCACAGGCAATTGCGTTTTTATTTAGATAGGACCAAACAAACAAGGAAAACAGATAAGTTGTTTGTATCCTTTGCGGACAATAAATTGGGCAAAGCCGTCACAAAGGTCACTATTGCCAAATGGATCAGGGACTGTATTACTCAAGCTTATTCTTATTCTAATAAAGAGCTTACCACCTCTGTCAAAGCTCATTCTACAAGATCTATGGCTACTTCGATAGCATTTCATTCTAAGCTTGCCATTAGTGACATTTGTGCTGCGGCTACATGGTCTTCCCCGCACACTTTCATTTCCCACTAC
The DNA here is from genome assembly GCF_019279795.1 of Protopterus annectens. Lineage (NCBI taxonomy): Eukaryota > Metazoa > Chordata > Ceratodontiformes > Protopteridae > Protopterus > Protopterus annectens. The sequence continues at coordinate 386,510,317 of NC_056740.1, read as the reverse complement.
AAATTGGATGTGGCATCTAGAGGACGAGCTTCATTTGGTTCCACAGTGCTCAGGAGTGTTTTCCAATGAGCCACCCAGGATTTAGGTGCTAGGGACGCTGTCCCATCAGTACTGAATGTAGGCGAGATAGGATCACATAACATCTTTTAGTTATGTACTTACCATAACTTTAGATGTTTGGGATCCATCTCGCCTACATTCCCAATAACTCACCCTCCTTCCCCCTTCCTTGGAGATCAGAGGATATCAGAAGGTCCGAATCCTGTTGTTTCATCTTGAAACATCTGACAATGTTATATAAACAAGTTGTACACGTGTGCATGAATGCGGACAAACAAGATCTGGGGGATTAGTGGTGGTGCATCCTGGGATAAGAAATAGCTCAGCCAATAAGAGGCCTCGCTCTATAGCATAGCGTGCCGAGTCGGAGCCGAGGGATCGGCTCCGAGCCCATCAGTACTGAATGTAGGAGAGATGGATCCCAAACATCTAAAGTTATGGTAAGTACATAACTAAAAGTTCATTAGAATCAAATAGCATACAGACTGTCAACTTAAGTACTTCAAGCACACATAGTCACCTGACCTTACCCCACCAATTAAAACCCCCTAATTAATGAGCATTAAACCAGTAGATGGTAAGTGAATAAAAACAGCATGTATAAAAAATATATTTAGGTGAAAATAAATACTTAAGTATAAATGTGAATATAAAAATATTACTTCATACTTAATAGGACCTTACACGCGGTGGTGGTGCTGCGATAGCGTTGTCGCCTCACAGTAAGACGCTGTCTGGTTCGATTCTCAGCTAGAGCGTCTTCTGCGGCGAGACATGTGAATGGGCGTATCTTCGTTGAAGGTTGTGCGTCAGGCCTGGCAAGCCGGTATGTAAAAATCAACTGCCAATCATTAGCGGACCGGAGTTCCGCTGTGGCGACCCCTAAAAGCCAAAAGACACAAACAAACTTAATAGGACCTTAACCTCAAAACACTGGCTATGGAAATAGATTTATTCAAACTGGGGGAACCGCAGCGTTCAACTTCAATTGCCAAATCAATTCCTTATATTCAATAAGGTCACAACAAGACCCCCCCACATATAGTTTATGAACTGTGTCTATACCAAAAAAAATTTCATTATCTGGATGGTCCACTAAATGACCATAAAGGGAGTTACTTGTTTTTTTGTTCCTGATATAATAAAGATGTTCATGTATTCTCTCCCTAAATTGACGGACAGTTTTACCTATATAAAAACTGGAGCATTTTTGACACAAGGCCAAATAAATAATACTCACAGTTTTACAGATGAAGTGGGAACCACTACTAATTAAAATGTTGTTTACCTTGACTTCACTTTTTTCCAAAAGTAGTGAGCACTGACTACAACTTCTACATTTAAATGTGCCACTTTTTTGTGGCTAATGTTCTGTGTAGACTTGTCATTGAACTCTAACAAAGTTTTAATACACCTATCACGCCTAGTGACAAACCTCGGTTGACCCCCTAAAATTTCTTTCATGCCTTCAAAGGCTTGAAAAAAAGACCAATTATTAATAATGATCTGTTTAACCAGGGGATAATCCTGAGTGTATGTAGTGATAAAAGAACAAGAGTGGGTGTCACTGTTACTGTTAGCGTGTTCATCACTAGGACAATCTAAACCACACATAATAGGGTTCACATTCTCCTTTTGTCTTTTAGTTAAAACTTCCTGGTATATCTTCTTAATTAATACAAGTGGGTAGTCCCTAGACAAAAACATATTTGTTAGTTTGACACATTCCTGATCAAATAGCTAGTCATCTGATATCATACGAGCTAGTCTAATAAATTGACCTTTTATGATGCCTTTTTTCTGGTGTGCCGAGTTACAGCTGTCGTAATGCAAAAGACTATTTGAGTAGGTGCTCTTCCTATAAATGGTGCTCTGTAAAACCTTCTTTGTGTCATCCTTTAAGACCAATACAGCCAAACTAATTTCTTTCTCATTGTAAGTGTAGGTAAATTTTAAAAAGGAAGTGGTTGAATGAAGGAAATCAATGAAGTTCCCAGTCTCAGTCAAGTCCCATGCAATAGAAATATCGTCCAAATATCTAGCATAAAAATGCCATATTCACCCTGTTGAACAAAAAACATTTTTCCTGTTGCGAAAGGACTATATTTGTGAATACAGGGGCACAACTTGACCCATCGCTACACCCTTCTGCCCGTCAAGAAATACAAAATTATTTTAGCACCATCTCTAAAAGGGCATTTAATACATAAATTTTGTTGTTACTAAAGGCCCCTGATTCAAGTAAAAAATCATGAAACATCTCCAAACCCTCATCTTGAGGAATTACATTAAATAAGTTAACTACATCAGTAGTGACAAATGCAAGTTTAGAACTGTAACATACTTTCCTTAACTTGCGTAGAAAGTCCCACGACTCCTTAATGTGTGATTCTGCATATACAAGGGATTTAACTTTCTGATCAATAAATACAGCCATAGGGTGTGTAATAGAAGTTCTACCACTCACTATCGGTCGCATAGGAGGGTCGACTAAACACTTATGTATTTTTGGGATACCAAACAGGGTGGGTACAAGAGGAAATTTAACCTGTAGATATTCATAAATCTCACTAGTTATTTCACCTTGGTCAAACATGTCTCTCATAAATATCCTAATCTTGTTATAGGAAATGATAAAGTTTAGAGGGGTTTGAGCTTAAAAATCCTCATCAAAAACATGTTTAAAACATCATATGAAGGTAAACTCTCCTAGACATAATGACCATCCCCCCACCCTTGTCTGGTTTCATAACTCAAATTTCTTTATTCCCAGTAAGCTACTTAAGTAGCCTCCGTTCACAGTGACTTAAATTAAAAACGTTTACATCCCTGTTTTGTTTACTGGTTAAGGTCCTAAAATTGCACTCACAAATCTTTTCAAACATTATCAAAGGCATTGCAAGCTTTGGATTAAATGCACTGTTTCTACGCAAAACATTAAAAGTTAGGGAGTTCTCAACCCCCTTAAACAATAATTTCAAATTTAACTTTCGTAAAAAAAAGTGTTTTAAATCAATAACCAAAGTTTCAATAGGGGAAAAAGCAGTTGGCACAAAAGTCAATCCTTTGCTGAGCAATGAACCCAAGTCCTTGTTAAATTCACAATCAGAGTAATTATAGATTTTAAGTCTCCACTCCGGTTAGTTAAAATGCTTGGGGAAACCCCAGTTACAGTACCTGAATCATCAAGTGCTCCATCCAGCCCTAAGCTGGGTTGTAACAGTAATTCTGTTGTCTGCTCACCCCATGCTTCTTCCCCTGATTCCAAGCTCGTGTTTGATGTCTGCTGATGTGGGCCACCATAATAATTCCTCTGTGGGCTGTTGTTGCGGTTGTTCAATCTTTCAGACCGTCTGGGCAAAGGCTGTTCTAAAGGGATGGCATCTACTTCCTCTCCATCATCTCTCACATCTCCTGTGTGATTGGCTCCTAAATTAAACTCACTCGTCGCTTTATTGGACCTCCTTTGCTGTCCTGTGGTTTAGGGTAAGCTCGCCCCTCCAAATATTCCACTCGGTCTTGTACAAGTTTGTGACATTTACGTTTCTGTATGTCACTAATCACGGAGTCAATCTTACGGAATATGCCATTGTAGTCCTCCCTTTGTACTGTGAATAACACATCGTTTTTAATCTTTGAGTCCAGGTGGTCACCTTCTTTAATAAGGGAGTCAGTGGTAATTTGTGTTTTTTTTTTCAAAATCTTCAAACGTTCCACATCTTTCTTATTGAAGAAATCAACCAATTCCAAATGTAAAAGGGACCCAGCCACTAAGCCATTTGGAAATTTCCAAAAGGCGGAGTCCCTTATAGGTTCATAAGTTGGTACTAGGCTATCAGCCCTAGGGCCTATGCAAGCCTAGCCATAACAATTCCCTGGGTATTTCTTCCCACAATATTTACTTCTCTGGACCCCTGTCTAGCAGGGCGACTGACATGATCCCCGGGATGAATTTCCTATCTCCCATCCAATCATCAAGGTTCCTTTTGAAGAGTGCCAATGAGGTGCTCTGCTTGACATGTATGGGCAGTCTATTCCAGAGTATGGGGAGTCTCTGGGTCAGGAACCTATCCCTCCAGCATGTTTTGTTCATTGTGATGACAAGGTTTAGATCCCTGAAGTGTGTGGCTCTGAGGGATTGGGATTTCTTTAAGTGGAGCATGTCCAACAGCTCAGGGTTTGACATGGCCTTGTATGTTAAGCAGAGATCGCCTCTGAGTAGACGATATGCCACAGAGTATAGCTGGAGTTTTTTTAGATGGTCAGCATATGGCATCTGCTTTAGGCCTGTGAATCTTCTAGTGAGGTATTTCTGTGGCCTTTCCAGCTATTGCAGATGTCTTGTGAGGTACATACCAAACTGGGCATTATACTCTATAATGGGTCTAATGAGGGATGAGTACAGTGGGACAATGACCTCCTTTTTTCTGGATGAAAAGCCCTTGGTGATGAGGTGTGCCACATTGAAGGATTTCCTGACTGTTACAGCGATGTGGTTATCGAAAGTGAGACCACTGTCCACCTGTGTCCCTAAGTCTCTCGTCATACTTTCGATGTTTAGTGTCCTTCCACCTATGTGGTAATTCATGGGTACATGTTTTTTTCCAAAGGAGATAACTATACATTTCTTGGCATTAAGCTTGAGCCCATGGCTCTGGCACCAGGCATCTGTTTCTGTAAGGCCCTTTTGTAGAATATCCACACCATTTGCAGATTCAATAATGGCTCCCAGTTTGCAGTCATCTGCGAACTTTGTTAGCCAGAGTCCTTTAGTGTTGACCTGTATTTCAGAGAAGTAGATGCCAAACAAGAGTGGTCCCAGGACTGAACCCTGAGGTACTCCACTTGTCTGGAGTTGGATTTGGAGTCTGCTACTTTTACAGTCTGGGTTCTGTCAGTAAGCCAGTTGGCAACCCATCGAGTTACGTAGGGATTTATGCCCAGCTTAGTAAGTTTATCTATGATTCCAGAGTGGGGGATGGTGTCGAAGGCCTTGGCGAGGTCCAGATAGGTTGTGTGGGACCACCTTACCCTTGTCCACAGCTCTGGAGACTGATACGAAGAAGTCCATCAGATTCAGGAGACAAGATCGGCCCTTCACAAACCCAAACTGGGTGGGGTCCAGTGTTTGAAGGTTGCCAATGTCTTTGTTTATAAGTTCCATGATAATGCATTCCATGCCCTTGCAGATCAGGCTTGTCAGACTGATGGGACGGTAGTTCCCAGGATCCAAGACGGATCCTCCCTTGTGGAGCGGGATAACTGTAGCTGTGCGCCACTCAATGGGCACAAAACTTGAGGTGAGGCTATGATTAAACGTGACACTTAGGTGAGGTGCCAGTTCATTTTGTAGTTCATGTAGTACACAGCCTGGGATGTCATCTGGTCCCATGGATGCTGTATTCTTAGCTTTGGAGAGTGCAGTTTCTACCTGTGTGGCCATGATTATCGGAATTTGACAATCTTTTGGTATTGAGATATGGGCCCTTTAGGGGGTGAGAGGGGGGTGAAGTTGGCACTAAATCGATCTGGCAGGATATTGGCAATATCCTTGGGATCAGTATATTTAATGCCATTCTGTTGTAGCTCAGAGCAGATCTGAGCATTGCCATTTAGATTCTTGACATAACTATAGAATGCCTTGTGGTTGTCTTTGGAATCTTTGGCAATTTTATTTTCGTAACTAGCTTTTGAGGATTTTATGAGGGATCTCAGCTTATTACTGAGGCTGGTGAGGGAGTTTTTTGCATCCTGGGATTTTCCTCTTTTCTGCAACAGTTTCTTCCTTCTGTTGTATAGTTTGTTTATAGCAGGGGACCACCAGATTGGCTTCCTTTTTTGGAGAAGAGCATCATCTTGGTTCTATTTGGGATTGCATGATTCATGCATGAGTGGATATGCTCGTACAGTGCCTTAGTGTAGGATTCTGCAGTCGAACTTCCAGATCCCGTCTGCGTGGGTGTTGTGAAGTTTGTCACTTCTGACTTGCTTTGAAGAAAATTTTTAAGGAGGTTTCCTTACTGGGGGGTGGGGGTGGGATGTGGATGTCAAAGGTCATTTGCTTATGGTCAGACCTGACCAATGAGGGGGTGACCACTGGTGTGGAGCATCTATCTCCCATGTTGGTAATGACCAGGTCTAGGATATTGGAGCCCCTGGTGGGACAATGGATTAGTTGATCCAGGGCGTTGGAATTTATGAATTCCAAGAACCGTTGGGAAAAGGAGTTAGTACCGGAGTAGTTTTCCCAGTTAATGGCAGGGTAGTTGAAATCACCCACTATTAGGGTGTTTGGTTGTATCTTAATATTTTCCAATATGTTTAGAAAGGTGTAGTGAGAATCCTAGGGCATGGTGGGGAATCTGTAGCAAGCTACAATTTGGATTGCAGTCTTACCTAGTGTTAGTTGCACCTGGAGAATTTCAGATGCATTGTGTTGGGCAACTAGCCTGGAGGTGTGAATATCCTTGGTGAATATGGACACTCCTCCACCTTTAGTGTTTTGGTCTTGGTTTTCTGGGCGAAAAGTGTGATAAGAATTGTAGCCTGGTATTGCAGGGGTGCTCTCTGGAGCCTTGAACCAGGTCTCAGTTACTGCACAGATATCTATGTTCTCCATTTTTAGGAGCGCCTCGAGAGAGTGCATTTTGAGGTTTAGACTTCTAGCATTGAGTAGCATTACCTTCAGATTTTGCATGCTTGTATCTGTTACGGTGGTGGTTTTATCCTTTGAACCTCGTCTAAAAAAAGGCACTATAGGGGTGGCAAGAGCTTTAGCCAGTAACCTGAATCCCAGGGGTGACAGGTGCAGACCATCTCTGGTAAAGCATTGTGGTTTGTCGATCATGTCTTCCCAGGCAGACAAATACTGGATTCCCTTTGAATGACACCAGAAGCTTAGCCAATTGTTGAAGTCAATCATTTTGTCCTTATACTGTGGTATCATTCTGGGTGAAGGCAAGATGCTACTCAGGGCTAGGGTCATACCTGCCTGAGTCACATGATCCAAGAGCTCTTCCATGTCTCTTCATGTAGTCTAGGGAGGTACGTCTCAAGTCATTCACTCCAGCATGGACAATGACAAGAGTCGTATTTGTACTTGTTGTGGAGTGACTTGAGTGCATGCGTTATATGGTGGATCCTGGCACCCGACAGTCAGCTGACTGTAAGTTTCTCCTTGTTCAGCCTGGTGAGTGGGACATCAGTGTGCCTGACTATAGAGTCACCTATGACTAAAGTGTTGGGTATATTCTTGCTTTAGGGGCTGTTGTTGGGTGGCACACTGGTGTTGTGAGCTATGTGTCAATTTGGTTGTGACTGGTGTTTGTTTGCATTTCGGCTTCGGAGGTCCTTGTTGCTTGGGCTTGTTAATGTTAAGGGCCTCCACATATGTGGCTTCCGCATATACAGGCATACAGGAGACTAGGGAATAAAAATGTCCACATCCGTGCTGTGTTGTGGAAAGTAATTTGTCCTCCGTTGATCAACTGAAGGTAAACACATTTTTCAACTATTTTAGATAGAAGAGACAAGATAGCTATTTGGTCTGTAATTTAAGCACATAAAGTTACCTGAATTACCCCACCAATTAAAACCCCCTAATTAATGAATATTAAACCAGGCCTGTATGTATAAGAATCCTTAGGGATTCTTTCGATGTTGATGCAGTCATTCAAGATGCATTCTCTGCTTGCAACTTCCGACACCATAGCAAGGTGTTTTCCAGTTCAATTATAGAGTCCTTGTAAGAACCAGTACCATTCCCTCCATGAGTGAGACAAATGGTGGAGTGCAGCCAGCTATCCAAATTCACACAATCCATTCCCCCACACCTGCCGGGGAATTAACATTAGAGGCTCCTCTCAAACAAACCAGAGTGTTTTAAAAAGTCTGAGGAACGCTACCCTGACGTGCTAGGTGCATCTTTGAGTTCCAAATGCTGATGAACCAATTTAGTGGACTGTCCAACATTAAAATGAAGTTCTTCAAGGGTAGGACTAGGTAGGGTGGACTCTCCACAGAGGACATAGTGGCAAACAGGAAACACAAACTGAGAACCAACAAATAAGACAAAAACTTCTGCAGAAGTAGGCGAAGGAAGACAAATTCCACTAAAACCACACACTATTCGCAAGTGGATTGAGCGCTTTCGTAAGATTGTAACAAAACATCAGAATCAAATAGCATACAAACTGTGTCAACTTAAGTACTTCAAGCACATAGTCACCTGACCTACCCCACCAATTAAAACCCCTAATTAATGAACATTAAACCAATAAATGGTAAGTGAATAAAACAGCATGTATAAAAAAATATATAGGTGAAAATAAATATTTAAAAGTATAAATGTGAATATAAAAATATTGCTTCATACAAAATATTACTTAATTTCAATAGCCAGTGTTTTGAGGTTAAGGTCCTGTTATGTATGAAGTAATATTTTATATTCACATTTATACTTTAAGTATTTATTTTCACCTAAATATATATTTTTTATACATGCTGTTTTTATTCACTTACCATATTCTGGTTTAATGTTCATTAATTAGGGGTTTTAATTGGTGGGGTAATTCAGGTAACTTTATGTGCTTAAATTACAGACCAAATAGCTATCTTGTCTCCTCTATCTAAAATAGTTGAAAAATGTGTTTACCTTCAGTTGATCAACTAACTAAGAGAGGACAAGTTACTTTCCACAACACAGCATGGATGTTGACATTTTTACTCCCTAGTCTCCTGTATGCCTCCTCAGTTTAGGCTAATTTACAGTCCTCTTATGTAGCCGAACCGAAGCAATTGTATAATAAGATTGCAAAGTGTGCAATAATCCCATTACATGAACACATCACTGTCTTAACTTCAGACCCTTAACTGGCTTGAGCTACCGAATCTATCAGCCTTCACTCTCATTAATATTGCCCACAGCATTCTCTGCAACTCAGACAGAAGATTTGCCACCAAATGGTTATTAAACTGGTACTTGCCTCACAGAGAACTCAAAAATCTAAAAGTCAGTGACAACTTTGTATGTTGCAAAACTGTGGAGCTCTTTCAACAAACATTAGAAATAGCTCATCCTGTCCACTATTTAAAGCCAGCTTGAAAACATACCTGTCAACAAAATGGCGTACACTTGCAAATTCCCATTGCTAAGCTCTTTTTTATTTGAATCATTTCCCATCTGTATATTAAAATCCCAGTGAAATCATATCCATCAGTAAAACAATCCTGTTATTGTGCTAGCACCAAGTCCACTCCTTATGCAGCTAAATCAAATAAATGTCATAAAATACTCAAACTTTCTTACCTGTTAACATGTCTCATCTGAATAACTGGTTGCATAAAACCCGTATATGCGTATCTGCTGTCTGTGTACTAAATATTTCAGTATGACATTAAACATAAATTGTAAAATAATGCCGTTCTTTAGATATGTGTGACTTTAGTTTGCTGTGTAAATACTGTTTAATGTACTTTTCATGGTGATCTGCTGTTACAGCACATAACACTGAGCTATATGCAGTTTATTTGCCCAGTCAGACTTTCCCAGCAATCATAATAATCACCAGTATTTTATATTTGTCTTTTTATTTTTCTGCATTTTGCTCAGAGATGTGGCCTGCGCTTAGGGGGAAAAATATAATAATTACCACATTCTGTACACTTGCGTTTCCTACCAGCCCCCGCCCCCCAATTGCCCAGTCAGTGTAGACGCTTGCGCATCGTTTACTCAGCAATTTCTTTCTAAAATTATTTGCTTTATTCATTGCAGAGTTGTAAGAAAACCAAAGGCAGGCCATGCAGGCATTCAGTATGCAAAATTAGGAAAAAGAGAACCACGCCATCTGTTGCCATACAGACTTCAGAAGTACTCAGACTTGTGTTTCTGAAGTAACTATGCATCTGGAAAAAAACATATGTATTATGCTAATTTGTCATTTTTTTAGCAATACCTGAGCTTCCTTCTTTTTAACACCTTTATTGAATTATCAGTTGTGACATAGGCAAATTTACATTTTTATAAAAGTATTCAGTATTAAGTATTGCCTTCTTTTAAACCTCATTCCATTGTTCCAACAGTTCCCATTTTTAATACCGATCTTATATTCATTATATTAGAAACATGAGTGGATCTGCATGACTGACCTTTTAGTAATTTGTTTTGGAGCCTTGGGTAATCTTCCGGTTTGCTTCTGAAACTGGGACATTTTGATTAAGTTTTAAATCTGTATGCAAGTGTACCATGGTTTAAATTTACAAAATGCCATGCAGAACACAGGACAGAATGCAGTAAACTGGGACTGTCCTATAAATCGCAGGATGGATGCAGACCCTGCACACTATCAGTTTCTTGCTAGTTTGCAACCTGATGCTGCTCTTTGGGGACATACTTTTAAAATAAATTGTATATATTTAAAATTTGTTGAAAAAATATATATCTGTGACGTGATTGAATGCTCATTTGACTGAATCACAAAACACTGAACACAAATGACTGAAAAGTCATTTCACTGAATCACAATGAATAGAAAAAATTCTGCTCATTAAACATAGCGTTACAAATGTTTTTCCTCCCTGCACCCCTCCCCTTACTTACGTATACTGACTTTATGGTCACACAGCCATGAATAAAAGAAAAAAACACCATAAACAGTGAATCAATGCTGATGCACAGAATCTGCGGATCTGGGGACACAGCATGACAGTGGCCACTGCCAGTCCACACATATTCCTCTATACTCGCTTCCTTAACAACAACTTTGATTAGAAATGACACAGTCGTATACACTTATTCGTTCATCTCTCTATTGTGATTCTGTTAAATTCAGTTTTCAGTCAGTTGGGTTCGACCATTTGTGGTTCAGTCAAATTTATTTATTTATTTGGGATAGTCTGACTGGCTACATGTCCATTTTCGGCAGAGGCCTGGGGATGAAAGCTCCACATAGCAACACAATAGAAGTGAATATAGTACAAACATACTTTACATAGATTGACAGAGCAAGCAGTTTATGACAATTCATCTGTAACTTCAATTGATTGAACTGATTCAGCTTATCAGTGGGAGTGGTAAGCACTATCTACCACAAGAGTGGTTTCTGGCCCAGAAATTGTAGTTTATTGGCCGTTTGGGCAGTTTTTCCATCTTTTTCATCCTTCTGGTTTAAAAGCCTGCGTTTGCACTTGTTTCTCACCTTAACAGTAACTAGTCTAGTCCAGATACAGATTTGCTGTAGCCAGGACAGTTTGTAAGCTTCTGAGCCCCCAAAGCCTTTCTGTGTTGGAGGGAAGCATTCTAGCTTATCGGTGGGAGTGGTAAGCGCTAGGTAGCCTATCTACCACAAGATCCAGGTGCAGATTCTTAGTTTTAGCACTTGAATTTGCTTATTCGTGCTCAGCACTTGTTCAGAACTTGTTAGCACTAAATAAGCTACACATTACTACAGCACTCAACCTTCCTCTTTACCTAGAGGAAAACTGTTTTTGTACTTCCTTTCCTCGCTTGCTTAGAGAAAAATAGCTCTTATACTCACTTTCCTCACTTGTCTAGAGGAAAGTAGTTTTTTATTCAGGCATGTCCAAGGGTCATCTCCCAGTGTTCTTTCCTGTCTATCTGGTGAATCCGGGCATCTTGGGGCAATGTAGCAATTGCCTCATGTGCATAGACAACCCTGTCCTCCTACCACCCAACACCACAACCTGTGAGAGATGCACTTATCTAGCCAAACTGGAGGTAAAGCTCTCTCCAACCAAGACTGAACTTGACAGTCAGGAGAAGGTAAACACTTGCACCACACCACACTCATCACATAGTCCCACTAAACCTACACCACCAAAATCCATACATAGAAACACAAAAACATTCGTGGATGCTCTCAATAATAATCTGCTCAAGCAACAGAGACCTCCAAAGCAGAAACGCAAGCAACCTCCACCCTCCTACACAACCCAAATGAGACACAGCTCACAGACTCGGTGTGCCGATATACCACAGCCTATAAGGCAAAACAACATACCCAACACACTACTCATAGGTGACTCTGTAGTCAGGCACACTGATGTCCCACTCACCAGGCTGAACAAGGAGAAGGTTACTGTCAGCTGCCTGTCTGGTGCCAGGATCTGCCACATAACCCACGCACTCAGGTCACTCCACAACAAGCACAAATATGACTCTGTCATTGTCCATGTTGGTGTGAACGACCTGAGGCATACCTCCCTGGACTACATCGATCCTGTAGCCCAGGCAGGTATGCCCTAGCCCTGAGTAGCATCCTGCCATCGCCCAGAATGTTACCGCAGTACAAGGACAAAATGATTGACTTCAACAATTGGCTAAGCTGCTGGTGTCATTCTAAGGGAATCCAGTGTCTGCTTGGGATGACATGGTCGATAGACTACAGTGCTTTGCCAGAGATGGCCTGCAACTGTCGCCCCTGGGATTCTGGTTATTGGCTAAGGGTCTTGCCGCCCTGTAGTGCCTTTTTTAGGCAAGGTTCAATTGCCAAATTCACCACCGTAACAGGAACAGGCAAGCAAAAACTGAGGGTACTGCTACTCAGTACTAGAAGTCTGAATCTCAAAATGCACTCACTCAAGGCACTGCTTAAAATGGAGAAGATAGATATCGGTGCAGTGACTGAGACCTGGTTCAAGGCTCTAGAGAGCACCCCCGCATTACCAGGCAATAACTCGTACCACACTTTTTGGCCATCTAACCTGGACCAGAACAACAAAGGCGGAGGTGTGTCCATATTCATTAAGGATATCCACACCTCCAGGCTAGTTGCACAGCATAATGCATCGTAGGTTATCCAAGTGATGCTAACTCTGGGCAAAACTGCAGTCCAAATTATAGCTTGCTACAGATCCCCCACCATGCCCCAGGATTCCCACTCCGCTTTCTTGATATACTGGAAAATATTAGGGTTCAACCAAGAACCCTAATAATGGGTGATTTCAACTACCCCACCATTAACTGGGAATACTACTCATGTACCAACTCCTTCGCTCAACACTTTCTGAAATTCATAAATTCCAATGCCCTGGATCAACGTATCCACATCCCCACCAGGGGGTGACAGTATCCTAGACCTAGTCATTACCAACATGAGTGACCGGTGTTCCACACCTGAAGTCAACTCTTCGTTGGTCAGATCCGACCATAAGCTAATCACCCTAGATATCCGCATCCCGCCTCCACCCACCATTAAGGAAACCCTGGTAAAAAAATTTCTCCAAAACCAACTTCATGCTTCTTAAGACAGAAGTGGCGAACTTCATGACACCCATGCAGATGGACAATACAGTTACAACTAAATCCTACACATATGCTCTCTATAAGCACTTAAACAAGTGCATGGATCGTGCTATCCCAAACAGAACCAATACGCTATCCTCCAAAAAAAGGAAGTCAGTCTGGTGGTCCCCTGCCATAAACAAACTCTACAACAGAAGGAAGAAACTGTTGCAAAATAGAGTAAAATCCCATGAGTGGTGGAGCTCCCTGGTCAGCCTCAGTAAGAAGCAGAGATCCCTTATAAGATCCTTCAAAGCTAGCTATGAAAACAAAATTGTCATTGATTCTAAGGGCAACCACAAAGCATTCTATAGCTATGTCAAGAATCTCAATGGCAACATCTAGATCTGCTCTGAGTTACAGCACAACGGCACGGAAATTATAGAACCAACTGATGTAATGGGATCCTATCTCGCCTACATTCATGACAGATGGGTTCGGAGCCGATCCATCGGCTCCGACTCGGCAACTAATACACTAGCACGAAGTCTCTCATTGGCTGGGCTACTCCCTATCCCAGGATGCACTACACCTGCTTCCCCAGATCTCGTTTGCCGCTTAAGCTGGACGTGGTCTCGACTTGGCTGGAGCTAAGTGGTTCTTTTTACCTTTATTGGTCCTTGACCTAGGGAATTTTTTGTCTATATTAACCAAACAGCTGTTTTAACAGCTATTGCTTACTATTTCTTACTATTTCTTAAGTTTTTGTTGGAGTGCTTGAGTGTTTCCAAAAATTTGATTTATTCTGTCGGGCAAGGCCCGTTTAAGTTAGAGGGCCTTTGCCCTACCTTTTAGTGCTATTAGGTTTAATTAACTTTTGGTTGTTTTTTCGGGCAAAGCCCGTTTAAATTAGAGGGCTTTGGGCCGTTTAACTGTTTTCTAATTGTTGTGAGGTAAACTTTCACCGGTACTCGCGCCAGTGTGTCTCGCGCTTTTCAGTTGGCGCTTTTTTTGTGTATAGTGCTATACTTGTTGAGTAAGATTTCCATAGAGTTTTTTACTTGTTGTGGCTTGTATCATGTCTAAGGAACAAAAGTCAGGTTTTAAAAAATACACTCGTTGCAATTACAAGATGTCCATTACAGACAGTCATTCAGTCTGTGTTTATTGTTTGGGGCCGAAACATCTGCAAGAGACTTGTAGCGTCTGTCATGCGTTCTCCGCTAGAGTTCTTCAAGAACGCAAGAACAAGTTGATATTGAAAGGGCTTATCAAACCTTCTTTTGAGGAAGCCTTAGATCCACCTGTTGCTTCCAAAAAGAAAAGATCGTCGGCTCCGACAAGTCCGTCGGAGCCGACTTCTAAAAAGACAAAATTGACCTCTTCTTCCTCGGCTCCACTGACTTCGGGGCCGAGGGTCGAAGGGTCTGCCTCGATACCTCCTACCTCGGCTCCATTGCCATCGGAGCCGCAAGTGGGAGTATCGAGAGGTGAATCACCTCCATCGGTTCCAATGGCTTCGGAGCTGGTGGAAGTGTGCAGCTCAGACTCTTCCCCCTCGGCTCCGAAGAAGGCTCCTTCGGTGCCGATGGTGGTCCATGCTGTGGTGGAGTCGGCGCCGATAGCATTGGAGCCGTTTCGGAGCTGGTCCCCTTCTCTCTCGGAGCCGAGAGGAAAGTCTTCTCGATTGTCTACCTCCTCTAAATCCTTGAGACTTTCAGATTCGGACCTGGATAGGGTTTTACAGAGGCTATTCCAATCTCCAGTGTTTACTAAAATGGTCTCGGCTCCAGCACAGTTTGCGTCGGAGCCGATCCCTCCTCCAACACATTTGATTCCTCCTCCAACCTCTTCGGAGCTGTTGGAGCCGGTGGTGGTGGAGCAATGTGGAGCCATACGGTCGGAGCAGAGACCCCTTACAGGCCTCTCGGTTCCGACTGTGCTTCCTACCCTGTCCTCCGGTTCAGGGTTTGGCACTGCGACTTCTTCAGCCGGAGCCGAAGGGAACACTTTAGGTTTGGGTGCTTCGGTACCTAGTCTTCCTCTGGGAGCATCGGCTGCTGGAATTCCTGGTGCCATCGTGGCCTCTAGACCAGCGACCTCCTTGGATTCTGGAGGTCCGGCCTTTGAGGTCATGAGGAGCGCGCTAGCCATGTCTTTGCTGGTTCAACAAGATTCTACCTCACCGTCCCTAGAATTGGAGACTGGTGCCTCTGTTGTGTTGCAGCCCCCCGGCAGCGGGGCCCCAGGGCCTGAGGATACCCCCATCGGCGGTTCCCTTCTTCCGGGTGGTCCGTCCGAATCTGCTTCGGACGAACCACCAAGGAAGAAATTGTGTAAGAGGAAGCACGTAGACTCCCAAGATGAGTCTGTTACATCGGATACTGACCTCGATGACGCAGAAGGGTCTCCCAAATCATCTAAGGATGATATCTCCTTCTCAGACATCTTGGAGATTCTGAGACAGAGAGGTGACTGGCAAGCCAAAACCCCTTCAGCTGAGGAGTCAGTCTTCCTCAAGGCCTTTGGGGCCCAGCCTTCCGCCTCCTGGGTGTCTCCGCCTTTGATGAACTCCTTGATTTGGTTTCTCGAAGGCGTGGGAACACCCTGATTCTGTGGAACCGGTGCCTGCGAGGCCCAATAAATTTTGTCAGCCCCCAGAAGGAGTTTCTCACAAAGGGTGTGCCTGTAGATGCTTTGGTGGTGGCTTCTGCCACACAGCAGGACGTGGCAGAGGCTTCGACGTCTATTCATCCTCCTAATAAGGATTCTAGGAGCATGCATAGTGCAGGAAGCGTACCCTCTCTTCAGCGGCCTTTGCCTTACGGTCGCTGAACTACTTATGTCATTTTACGAGGCTCCAAAGGGATCTTCTCAAAGAGCTAAATGACTCTCTTGTTGGTAACCTACCTGAGGCGCTGGCCCGACTGTTGGCGCACAGATGACTACCCTCTTTTCTATTGTTAACTCGTCCATGAGGCTCATTTCATATGCAGCCGAAGGGGCGAGTAGAGCAGCGGGAACAGGCGTTGCCCTCAGGAGACAAGCCTGGTTACGCTTGTGTTCGTTCGCGGAGGCCTTCAAGTCTTCCTTCGTCGACGCCCCCTTTGATGGGTCATCTTTGTTTGGACCCAAGGTGAAGGACACACTAACTCGGTGCGAGCAGGAGGGCAAGACTTTGACTGCCGTTGGGGCCAGATTTTCCGCTCCTTCTAGGCCTTACCCCAAGGCTCGGAGAGGAGGGAAAATGTGGTTTAGAAAATCTCAGAAGTCTTTCCCTACTCCACCCAGTGATTCCCCCTCCAGAGGCGGGGGGGGGGAATTTTGGAAGACGCCGCCCCAGAGGTGGCAGAGGGCCCCGTAACTCTGGAGACCGCGATTCCTTTCGTGGTTCTTCATACAACCAGCGTTCCTGAGTTGTTGCCCGACTGTGCAACTCCGGAGCCAGTCGGGGGTCGCTTTGCGGCGCACCCACAAGCTTGGGAATCCATAACAAGCGATCAGTGGGTGCTTCGCATTATTACTGGAGGTTATATCATCCCCTTCAACAAACCCCCCCTTTCTTTAAGGGAAATCCCGGACGTACCACCCAGTCAGCAGGATCAGGCAGCATTAGAGGTTTCAAAGCTGCTAGAAAAAGAGCCATCCAGCCTGTCCCCATCGACCAGATCGGATCAGGAACTTACTCAAAATTATTTTTGGTACCAAAAAAGACAGGGGACTTCAGGCCCATTTTGGACCTCAGTTCATTGAATCGTTTCGTAAAGAAGTCCAAATTCCGAATGGTCACTCTTCAATCTATTCTTCCTTTGCTGGAAAAGATGCATGGATGTGCTCCATAGATCTCCAGGACGCTTACTATCACATTCCCATAGCTCAAGAGTCCAGGAGACATTTACGCTTCGCCTCGAGTCAGTCATTTCCAATTCGAGCACTGCCCTTTGGTCTCACCACAGCCCCAGGGTGTTCACCAAGTGTCTGGCAGTGGTAACTGCTCACCTGAGAAGTCTGGGATTCCAGGTGTTTCCTTATCTAGACGACTGGCTCCTTACTGCCACCTCCGAGCATCTACTACTCCAAGCGCTCAGAGCCACGTTCACCTTGGGCCGTTTCTTGGGGATCACGTTCAATTTGCAAAAATCTGTACTACAGCCATCTCAGCGTATTACTTTCATAGGCAGACTTAGACACAAAAGAATGCGCCTTTTACCGGCAGCAAGAATTCAGGTCTTACAAGATCAAGTCAAATCCTGTCTCCCCCTACAAAGAGCCCCGGCCCATCGGATCCTACAACTGTTGGGCTCGATGGCGTCGACCATACTTTTAGTTCCTTTGGCCAGACTTCACATGCGAATTTTACAATGGCTACTGTTGGTTCAATGGTCTTATCAGGAACTTCCCTTGAACCACTTAATCATAATCACGGAAAGTTGCCGTCGAGATCTGCATTGGTGGCTTCTCCAATCAAATCTCGACCAGGGGCGACCCTTTATACCTCAACGTCCCGTTGCCACTGTGACTACGGACGCCTCCCAGGTAGGGTGGGGGGGGTCATTACCTGGACAGGTCGGTCCAAGGCACATGGCAGATCCAGGAAACGCATTTGCATATCAATGTCCTGGAGATGAGAGCGGTACTATTGGTACTCCAAGCTCTCCATCACGCTCTCCCACAGGGCCCGATTGCTATCCTATCCGACAACATGTCGGTGGTGTGGTACATAAACAAGCAAGGTGGAACCAGGTCTTACCCACTATGCAGAGAAGCCATGAGACTTTGGCACTGGGCGGTAGCTACCAACCACTTTCTAATGGCAACGCACATACCGGGGAAGTCCAATGTGATTGCGGACAGATTAAGCATGACCATTCTTTTACCCCACGAGTGGTCCCTCAACCAGGGTATAGCTGCGAAAATTTTCGACAGATGGGGTCTTCCTTGCTGCGACCTGTTTGCCAGCCCTCACAATGCAAAATGCAGAGAGTTCTTCACACTGTTCCCTTCTCAGGGACAGATTCCCAGGGACGCTCTGACTCACATTTGGCCCCCCGGTCTTCTCTACGCCTTCCCTCCGTTCTCCCTCTTACCGAGGGTGATACAGAAGGCCATTTACATGGAGAGTGACATGATTTTGATTGCCCCGCACTGGCCTCGTCAAGTTTGGTTTCCTTTCCTACAGAGGCATGCGATAGAAGGTCCATGGTTTCTGGATCCTGTGCCAGACCTGTTGACTCATCAGTCAGGACGGCTCCATCCGTCTCTCAGGTCCCTGAAGTTGGCAGCATGGTTACTCCACTTCCATTCTTAGTCCGAGACAATGCTCTTTCGCCGGACGTGGTCCACATACTGTCTTCTTCTCATAAACCTTCCACCATCAAACTTTATTCCAGTAAATGGAAAAGGTTTGCCTTCTGGGCTCAAGAACGGGGTATAGATCCTCTCACTGCACCAGTATCGGAGGTTCTGAATTTTCTGGCCTCCCTTTTTCAGTCGGGCTCTTCAGTTTCTACCATTAAGGTTCAGCTAGCGGCCATCTCTAATTTTCATGCTTCATTTGAACCTTCATTGATGTCTCACAAACTTTGTAAGGCTTTCCTTAAAGGGGCTTGGCTCCTTAGGCCTCCTTTATCTCATCCTGTCCCCCCTTGGGATTTGAATATGGTTCTTGCTGCCCTAACTGCCCGTCCTTTCGATCCAGCTGCTACCTGTGATTTAAAATTTCTGTCTTGGAAAACGGCCTTTTAGTAGACATAACGTCTGCCAGGCGAGTTTCAGAACTTCAAGCTCTTTGTTCTGATCCTCCCTATTTGATTTTTCACAAGCATAGAGTTTCATTGAAATTAAACCCTGCATTTATACCAAAAGTGGCCTCCTCTTTCTGTATTCAACAAACTATAGAACTCCCTGTCTTTTTCCAGAATTCTCTAATAAGCAGAATATACTTTGCATCAATTGGACGTACATAGACAACTGCGTTTTTATTTGAATAGAACCGCTCAAACGCGAAATCTAATCAATTGTTTGTTTCCTTTGCAGTGAACAAATTGGGTCAACCAGTAACAAAACCTCCATATCTAAATGGATTAAAGATTGTATCATTTTTATTTATTCACAGGCTAACAAAGACCTCCCTTTCCAGTCAAGGCTCATTCTACCAGGGCAATGGCTACTTCGTAGCTTTTCACTCCAAGTTATCAATAGATGATATTTGTGCTGCAGCAACCTGGACTTCTCCGCACACTTTCATTTCTCATTACAAATTGGATGTGGTTTCTCGAGGCAGAGCTTCCTTTGGTTCCACAGTTCTCAGGAGTGTTTTCCAATGAGCCACCCGGGATGTAGGTGCTAGGGACGCTGTCCCATCTGTCATGAATGTAGGCGAGATAGGATCCCATTACATCTTTTAGTTATGTACTTACCATAACTTCGGATGTATGGGATCCATCTCGCCACATTCATAAGTACCCACCCTCCTTCCCCTTCCATTTGGATTTAGAGGAGCTGTAGTCCCTTTTTTCTTGGCGTTCTTTCTTGAAGAACTTTAGTTGGTTATAGTGACTACTAGTTTTTCTGTGTTTGCATGGATGTATGAAAGCGAACAAACAAGATCTGGGGAAGCAGGTGTAGTGCATCCTGGGATAGGGAGTAGCCCAGCCAATGAGAGACTTCGTGCTAGTGTATTAGTTGCCGAGTCGGAGCCGATGGATCGGCTCCGAACCCATCTGTCATGAATGTAGGCGAGATGGATCCCATACATCCGAAGTTATGGTAAGTACATAACTAAAAGATATTGCCAACATCCTGGCAGATAGGTTCATTGTTAACTTTACCCCCTCTCACTCGCTAAGGGCCCATATCTATACAGGAAGAATGCAGAGTCCCTGTAATCACATCTATGCAGGTAAAAGCTGCACTCTCTAAAACCAAAAACACAGCATCCATGGGACCGGACAACATCCCAGGCTGCGTTTTACATGAACTTCAGAACAAACTGGCTCCCCACCTAAGCACCATGTTCAATCATAGTCTCACATCAGGCTTTGTGCCCACTGAATGGTGCACAGCAACAGTTATCCCACTCCACAAAGGGCGAGCCACCAATGAGCCTGGGAACTATCACCCTATTAGCCTGACGAGCCTGGTCTACAAGACCATGGAACGTATCATCATGGAACTCCTAAACAAAGACATTGGTAACCTCCACACTGTAGACCCCACCCTGCCTTCTGAACCTGATCAACTTCTTTGAGGCAGTCACCAAAGCAGTAGATGAGGGTAAAGTGGTTCACACAGCCTATCTTGACCTCTCCAAGGCTTTCAACACCATCACCCATTCTGGAATTATAGCTAAACTCACTAAAGTAGGTATAAATCCCTACGTTACAAGATGGGTTGCCAACTGGCTCACTGACAGAACTCGCACTGTAAAAGATGCTGGCTCCAAATATGACTTCAAACCAGTGACAAGTGGAGTACCACAGGGTTCAGTACTGGGACCTCTCCTGTTTGCTGTCTACTTCTCTGAAGTACAGGCTAACACAGAAGGCCTCTGGCTAATGAAGTTCACAGATGACTGCAAATTAGGAGCCATAGTCAAGTCCCCAAATGATGTGGACATCCTACAGAAGGGCCTCACTGAGACAGATGCTTGGTGTCAGAGGCATGGCCTCAAGCTCAGTGTCAAAAAGTGCATTATCATCCCCTTTGGTAAAAACTCTGTAGCCATGAACTACCACATAAACAACAATCTACTTAACGCCGAATGTGTGATGAGACCTTGGGATCCAGGTGGACAGTAGTCTCTCCTTTGATAATTACATCGCCACAGTAGTCAGGAAATCCTTCTTTGTGGCACACCTCATCAAAAAAGGTCATTGTTCCCCTCTGCTCTGCACTAATGAGTCCCATTATAGAGTAAAATGCCCCTTTTGGAATGTACCTCACAAGACATCTGCAGCAGCTGGAAAGCCACAGAAGTACCTCACAAAGAGGATTACTGCCCTCAAACAGATGCCCTACACTGACAGTCTCAACAAACTCCAGCTTTACTCTGTAGCATATCACCTACTCCGAGGAGATCTCTGCCTAGCATATAAAGCTATGTTAAACCCAGAGCTGTTGGACATGCTACACCTAAAGAAATCCCTCCGAACTACACACTGTAGCTAAACCTTATCACCACAATAAACAGGACATGCTGGAGGGATAGATTCCTGTCCCAGAGACTTCCTATACTCTGGAACAAGCTCCCCAACTATGTCAAGCAAAGTTCCTCATTAGCACTCTTCACGAAAAATCTGGATGAGTGGATGGGAAATGGGAAATACACCCCGGGGATCACTTCTGTGGCTCTGCTCGACAGGGGCACAGGAAATTAACTTCCTGGGTGGCCTAAATCAGGGAACCTTGTTGGCTAGGCTTACTTAGGCCTTGGGCCGATAGCCTAGTACCTACTTATGAACCTATAATATAGCATACTTACATTCATGTGTATTAAAGCATACTTGGGTAAATTCCATTGAGATGTCTTATGAAGAGTGTAGAGATGGTGCTAGTCAGGAGTAGAGCAAGGACATAGCCAGTGTGATTTTAAAATTTTTTTTGAGACTTTTCTTGAGTCGTGGTAGTGAGGGTTCTTGGGTAATGTGGGCAGGAATTAAGTTCCTAGTTTTGCCAACAGCACTGGCAAACAGAGCATCCCCTGCCAAGTTGTTGGATTTGAATGTTAGTACTAGTAGTCTATTAGATGAGTGTAGAGGCCTGTGGATATAATGGGGGCAGATAATATTTTTAAGTGCAGGTGTGTTATCTGGTTGGTTGAAGACTTTGTGTGCTACTATGAGCTGTTGAACTGCAGTTGAGTAGGCAGTCCAAGCCACCCTAAAGTATTTAGATTATGACAGTGGTGTGTCCTATATGCCATGCCAGTAGCAAATCTAGCAATGTGGTTGTAACAACAGGATAATTTATTTAGGTCGTTTTTTTTTTCAAGTTTGTGAATAGAGGGGAGGCATAAAGAAGGGTAGAGAGTGAAAGGGATCGGGCAATGGCAGTTCTAGCAAGAGGCATAAGGAAATATTTGATTTTATAAAGGGAGCCAAGTTTTTTATTAATGGTTTTGATGGTCTGATTGATATGAATATTGAATTTGAGGTTATTGTCTATAATAACTCCCAGGAGCTTGGTGTGGACTTCAGGAGAGGTAATGGTGCCATTTAGTTTATGGTAAAGAATGGAGGGGAGAACCTGCAGGTAGGGGAAAAAAGAAGCAGCTTAGTTTTGTTAGGATTTAAGAGCAGTAGTTGATTAGTGAGCCAATTTTCAATGGTGTTGAAAGTGTTTTAAGTTAGTGTCATTAGTTCAGATGGAGCAGAGGCTAAGCAGATGAAAGTGAAATTATCTGCATATTGAATGCAGGTGGCATTTGGATGATGGAGTGGAGATCATTAGTAAAGATGGAGAAGAGAAGGGGGCCCTAATATAGAACCTTGGTGGACTCCTTGGGTGATGCGTAGCTGGGCAGATAGTATGTCTTGCCATAGGACTGCCTGTTGTCTACCAGAGAGGTAGGATTGAAACCATTGTAGAGTGTGGGAATCTAAGGAGATAGCCTTCAGAGTGTGGAGGAGTAGTTGATGGTTAACCATATTGAAGGCCTTGGATAGATCAAGAAAGAGTGCTGAGGAAAGTTTGTGATTGTTACTATTGTGGTTAATGACGTCGGAGAACCATAGGAGAAGCTGAGGTGGTACTGTGGTATGGCCTGAAGCTGTGTTGGGAGTCAGCTAACAATTTGTTCTGAATAAGGTGGGGCATAAGTTGTTTATGTACACATTTCTCCATAATTTTAGCGAGTGGTGACAGAATGTCTATTGGTCATTAGTTTGACAGTTTTTTGGAGCTACCTCCTTTATTGAGAGGTATAATGTGGGATATTTTCCAGACTGAGGGGATGGTACCTTCGAAAATAGTTCTGTTGATCAAGATAGAGACAGGGTGTGCTATGACATCAGCAGCTTTTAGCAAATACTCTGAAGGGAGGAAGTCCGAGGCTAGGCTGGTAGGTTTTAGTTTCTTAATTAGGGCTTGGATTAGGGGAGTAGGAACAGGTTGAAAACTAAAGCTTGTTTGAGTACTGGATATGACAATACTTGGATTAGAGCCAGTGGGAGTGAGTTGGTTGGCTAGAGACTGGATAGTTTCCGTGAAGAAGCTATTGAATGTGTTAGCAATGACCTCTGGAAGTTTGAGATTGGCATCTGAAGGAGGTGGGGTGGGCATTGGCCAGGGTGAAGAAGCTTGTTTATTCCAGCCCAGAACATTTGGGGGTTGTTATAATGTTCCTGTTGCAGACGGCAGTAGTAATTATTTTTTAATCTGAGATAATCCATTTTTTAGTATCATTTCTTAGCTGTTGATATTTGAGTTGGTCAAGTGGTTTTTTTGTAGCTTGCCAAGTGGTCAGTGCTTTATTTCTGCGTGAGATTTTAGATTTAGTATCTTTTGACAGCCACAGTGCAGTATTTGTTTTGGTTCTAATAATTCGGGTAGGGGCATGGGAATTGAGGATGGCAAGGAATTTGGTATTGAAATAGTCCACTGCTGTATTGAAGTAGTCCACTGCTTCGTGGTTGCAAGTAACACAAATCCATACACGTGCGCATGTGTGTTTTTTATATATATCTATATATATATATATATATATATATATATATATATATATATATATATATATATATATATATATTCAATATTGCAGTATTCTTTAGATATGGGTCGTATTCCGCCGTTCGATCCAACATCCGGCATGCATACAAAGGTTTATAGCCACTGTCAGTACGTGGGACATCACACATAGGTACTGACAATATCGGCCATAAGAGAGACATCCACACGTACCATCCTCAGAACTTTTTTCCTGCCATTCAGAAAGGTTGAGGTCTGTGGTCTGATTCCTTCACACTGCTTCCAGCTTCAAATAAGTACCCCATTGGGGATTTATAATTTTGCTACTGCCGTTTGTTATTTTTCATGTCATCCAGGTCAGGAAGGGCAAGTGTGTAGGTGTGGAAGGCAGATTCCCCATAAGGACAGTCACAAGCTTTGGCTGTTTGTTTGGGGCCTAGTCATGATCACCGTTCTGTTCAGTTTTCCAGCCCTTCATGCCTAAGACTTTGTGAAGCTGTCTTTCAGCCTTAAACCTTTATCTGGAAAATCTGAGACTCAAATGTCTGGCTAGGGACATGGAGAGTTCCAGGGTTCCTTTGGAGCAGAGTTTGAAGAGGAAGGTAAGCAAGTTAAGACCTGAATCATCTTCCGCTACGCCTGCCTCCTCCGACGTTCCCATTGAGATTGGTGAAGATCTGGTCTTACGGTTGGAGGTCAGGTCAGCTTCTTCGGCAGGTACCTGTAGGGAAGTCATCAAGAGTGTGGATCCTCGCACATCTGATGCCATGCATACGTCCAGTTTGGATGACTTTGGGGAAACAGCTCGTTCTCATGGAGGACTCCAGGACTGCTTCTGCCCCTCCACCTACAAACTCATACATGTGTGCATGTGTGTGTAATATAGATATAGATATATAGATGTCTGTGTATACTTTGTGAATAACATTTAACCAAGGTCATTGAGGGAACACTGGTATAACATGGATGTGCTTGTAAAGGCCCTAGGGCCATTAGCCTAGTAACCTCCTACAAACCTATGTAAATATATGGGTCCCTATCAGAAGTTCAAGCTTTCAGAAACTTAAAATTCATATTGTCAAGACAGTACTGTAGAGAGTTGATTATTTGAACTAACTGGGAACTGGAGTAGTTTGGATAATCAAATTGTTCAGATAATTAAACATACATTGAACTGGATAAAAAACTTCCAAAATCTTGTTTTTTCTGAAGGCAGGAAATGCACTTTTCAACCATTCAGCAATTCCAGTGGACAATAAAGAATATTTTTCACTCACAAGCAGGCTACAAGGTCAAAAAATAACACGCACAAGCGAATATGTATAATGATTGCTTATTCAGACTTTGATTTTTTTTCCTACCTGAAAATTTTGAAAGGCTGCGTTTTGATGATTGACGTTTCAGATAATCGAAGTGTGGATAATCGACTCTCTACTGTATAATCGAGTTTCCAAAAACTCAAAGCTTTTGAATGGAGATTGTGGTACAGTGCGGATTGGGGAATTTACTTTTTCCCCATTGTAGTGCGATCTCTGAGTTAAGTGTATATAATATGCAGGTGATGTGGGGGGTGCTGAGGGTCTTTTGTCCACTGGAATTGCTGAATGGTTGAAAGGTGTATTTCTTTCCTGCAGAAAAAACAAGATTTTGTAAGTTTTTTATCTGATTCAATGTACACCACATGTCTCTGCAAAAATATACAAAAAAGGTAGATTTTTGTTGATGTCCTTCTATTCTCATGTTGCAGTATTCATTACAGTAGGGAGGTTGCTGCCTGCAGTGCCACCATCTGGCCAGTATTCCAAAGTCTTTGCTCCTGGAGGGTACGTGTGACGTCCCTTGTCAGGGCCATAAATCGACTTAGGGTATAAAAATGACGTCTGCATGTACCCTCCTCAGAATTTTACTGCCGCAGTGAATGTCTGACTCCTGTTTGCCAGTTCCGAAAGCAGATCGCTTTTTTTTTTTTAGACACCCTAAAAACAGTTCTACTAGTGGGCCTCCGCTCTGCCAAGAAGGTATCAGAGATACAGGCCCTTATGGCTACCTTTCCTTATCTTATTTTTCGCAAGGACAGAGTTGCCCTTAGGACTAACCCCTCCTTCATGCCCAAGGTGGTTAATGAACTCTCATTAAACCAGACTATTAACCTACCGTTTTTCTACCCTCATCCACAAAATTCTTCAGACAGGACCCTCCATTCTTTAGATGTCCACAGGCAACTGAGGTACTACTTAGACAAAACCAGACCTATCAAAGTCTGACCAACTTTTCATCTCCTTCCATCCCAGAGCTGTAGGGAAGGCAGTCTCCAAATAGACCATTACTTCATGGATCTCTAAATCCATTGGCATGTGCAATTCCTATCATGGAAAATCCTTACACGGTCATGTCAAACCTCACTCTACCAGTGCAGCTGCCTCCTCAGTGGCCTTTTTCAAAGGGACAGACTACACTTCCATTTTAGAAGCTGCCACTTGGACTTCAGTACACACCTTTACCAAACATTACAAACAGGACCTAGCCTCCAGAGCAAGAGCGGGGTTTGCCAGGTCAGTTCTTCAGGGTCTCATCGACCAGGGACACCAATCCTCCACCCAGGCTCATACCTAAAGCTCTGGTACTCTTCCTACTGTAATGAATACTGCAACATGAGAATAGAAAGACATAGAATAGTTGTGTAAGAACTTACCATAACCTTAGATGTCCTTCTCTTCCATGTTGCAGTATTCAGTCCCCCCCACCTGCTCCTCTACTTTGCCTAACTAACATACCCTGGCTTACCTATGGGGACAGTCATTTCCTCTCCCAGTCTCCCCAATAAACACGGCCTACCTAGTACCCTAGGGTCTATTCTACATGCAAGTCTAAAGGGTCCCCCAATTATGACCCTCTCTTAACCTACAGGAGTACTACTGTATGCGGCAGTTCATTCTGAGGAGGGTACGTGCCAACATCACTTTTATACCCTATGTCGGTTTATAGCCCTGACAAGGGATGTCACCAGTACCCTCCAGTAGCAAAGACTTTGGTATGCTGGCTGGATGGTGGCGCTGCAGGCAGCAACCTCCCAACTGTAATGAATACTGCAACATGGAAGAGAAGGACATCTAAGGTTATGGTAAGTTCTTACACAACTATTCTTTATTTGAAGTTCGAGTCCCACTAAGCCAGCTGGCTCTCTTCATGGGAGACCTGAAGTGTTATTAACACTAGCAAGGGGAAATTTGGTCAGGGTACTAGGAAACTTCCCTTGCTGTTTTCAGTAAGAGCTGTGGGCCCTTGTACATCTGTCTAAGCTATCAACTGCTTGAAAATACGGGGTCTTAGTTTAATGTCTCATCCAAAAAATGGCACATTCAAAAATGCATCACACCCTTTTATGCTATTCTGCAGTATCATTATTGGAAAAATAATCCAGTTACCTCATGTGGAAGTAGAACACACAGTCTTCTGATTATCCTGCTACAAAGGCAAGTCTGTGACCCATTGAGCTACTGAACTGTTTATATATTTATATATCTATATCATCATCATCTTCTTTTGGCTGTTCCCGTTAGGCATCGCCACAGTGGATCATCTGTTTCCATTTCTTCCTGTCCTCTGCATCTTGCTGTGTCACACCAACTTGCATGTCATGTCTCACCACATCCATAAACTTTATCATAGGCCTTCCTCTCACCACATCCATAAACCTTATCTTAGGCCTTCCTCTTTTCCTGTTACCTGGTAGCTTCATCTTTAGCATCTTTTTCCCAATATACTCAGCATCCCTCCTCAGCACATGTCCAAACCAACGTAATCTTGCCTCTCTGGCTTTATCTCGAAACCTTCCAACCTGGGGTGACCCTCTAATATACTTATTCCTAATTCTGTCCACTTTCGTCACACCCAGTGCAAATCTTAACATCTTTAACTCTGCCACATCCAGCTCAAACTCCTGCCTTTTTGTCAATGCCACTGTCTCCAACCCATATAACATAGCTGGTCTCACTACCCTCTTGTAGACCTTCCCTTTCACTCTTACTGGTACTCGTCTGTCACAAATCACTCCTGATACTCTTTTCCACCCACTCCATCCTGCCTGTACTCTCTCCTTCATGTGTCTTCCACACTCACCATTACTCTGAACTATTGATCCCAAGTATTTAAACTCATCCACCTTCGCCACCTCTACTCCTTGCATCCTCACCATTCCTCTATCCTCCCTCTCATTCACACACATATATTCTGTCTTAGTCCTGCTGGCCTTCATTCCTCTTCTCTCTAGAGCATATCTCCATCTCTCCAGAGTCGTCTCCACCTATTCCCTACTCTCACTACAGATCACAATGTCATCTGTAAACATTATAGCCCACGGGGACTCCTGTCTGATCTCGTCTGTCAACCTGTCCATCACCATTGCAAATAAGAAAGGGCTCAGACCTGATCCTTGATGTAATCCCACCTCCACCTTAAACGCATCCGTCATTCCCACCGCAGACCTCACCGCTGTCACACTACCCTCGTACATATCGTGTACCAGTCTTACATACTTCTCTGACACTCCCGACTTCCGCATACAATACCACAACTCCTCTCTAGGCACCCTGTCATATGCTTTCTCTAACTCTACAAAAACACAGTGCAACTCCTCCTGACCTTCTCTGTACTTCTCCATCAACACTCTGAGCAAACATTGCATCTGTAGTGCTCTTTCCTGGCATGAAACCATGCTGCTGATCACTAATCATCACGTCCCTTCTTAACCTAGCTTCCACTACTCTTACCCATAACTTCATGCTGTGACTGATCAATTTAATCCCTCTGTAGTTATTACAGCTCTGCACATCACCCTTATTCTTAAAAATCGGTACCAAAACACTTCTCCATTCCTCTGGCATTCTCTCCTTTTCCAAGATTTCATTAAACAATCTGGTTAAAAACTCTACTGCCATTTCACCTAAACACCTCCATGCTTCCACAGGTATGTCATCTGAACCAACAGCCTTTCCAATATTCATCCTCTTCATAGCTATCCTTACTTCCTCCTTGCTAATCCATTGTACTTCATGATTCACTATCCCCACATCATCCAACCTTCTCTCTCTCTCATTCTCCATTCATCAACCTCTCAAAGTACTCTTTCCATCTCCTCAACACATTCTCCTCACTTGTGAGTATGTTTCCCTCATTATCCTTTATCACCTTTACCTGCTGCACATCTTTCCTAGCTCGGTCCCTCTGTCTAGCCAATCGGTACAGGTCTTTTTCTCCCTCCTTAGTGTTCAACTTTTCATACAACTCTTCATATGCCTTATCCTTAGCCTTCGCCACCTCTCTTTTTGCCATGCACCTCATATCCTTATACTCCTGTCTACTTTCTTCATCTCTTTGATAGTCCCACTTCTTCTTTGCCATCCTCTTTCTCTGTATACTCTCCTGTACTTCCTCATTGCACCACCATGTCTTCTTGTCGTCCCTCCTCTGTCCAGATGCCATACCAAGCACTTTTCTAGCCGTCTCCCATACTAGCTCTGCTGTAGTTTCACAGCTATTTGGTAACTCTTCATTGCCACCCAGTGCCTGTCTTAACTCATCCTTGAACTTCACCTCACAATTACCCTTTTTCAATTTCCACCATTTGATCCTTGGTGCTGCCCTCACACTCCTTCTCTTCTTCTTGATCACCAACGTCATCCTACACACACACACACACACACACACACACACACACACACACACACACACACACACACACACACACACACACACACACTCACACACACATATATGTACTTTCTATTATCAAACCTCCTGAACGATGATTTCTATAATGTTGATCTCAAAAGGTCGACAGTGCAAATGCTCATAGGGCACCACTCCTGCAACAGGCAAAAATCCTCCCTGCATGCAAGCTTAAAGTTTAAAAATAGAAAGAGAGAGAGAAAATTTACTGTTATTTTTTTTTTTTTTTTTTTTGCATCCCCGGGAGGGTAAGCCCTCCTGTAACCTACATGTGGAAGGTTGCACCCCTCAAACCTGCAAATTATATATTCTAGTTCCGCATTTGCACATTCCCTGGGGAAGGGGAGTATTCACCAACCCTGGAGACAGTTGATCACAGAGATTCCCAGACTTTGTAAATGCAAATACCTTTGTCGAGTTAATGCATACGCCCAGTAGAGGTTACAAAATACTAACCCTTGTAATCACAAATATGAGAGAATGCTGCAACCCTAAAATGTCACATCCTTCCTGCTAAGTTCTAACCATAAAGCTGTGTCTTTTGAAATCAAAATCATCTGCCACCCCAGTAAACCCAGTAAAAGTTAGGAACTATTCCAAAGCAAGCTACCTTTCATTAAGCAAGTTTTTCAAAATTCAGTGCTCCTACAAACCCAGAGAACACAGCAGCTTATACAGAATTGTTCACAGAAACTCTGCACAACCATGTCAGTGGCTGCATAGAAGCTCCTCTACCTCAGAGACGTAAGAGCAAAACTACCTCCAAAAGTGAGTCATCCTGGTTGCATCCCAAATTAAACAGGTTATACAACAAAAGGAAAAAAAATCATGGCTAAAATCAGGAAGTGTAATTCCCTTAATGGTAGGAACTCTGTCATCAAATTAAACAGGCAGTTAAGAGGGTTAGTTAAGTCCAATAAAGTCAATTTTGAGGTCAAGATAGTCTCAAGGCAAAAGGCAACTATAAAGCCTTCTTCAGCTGTATCAGAAACCTCAAAGGCAGCTGCTCCAGTAGTGTAGAGAGAGAGAGACCCTGACTATGACGCAGGTGACCATGGTTTGATTAGTGGCTCGAGTCACATAAAGAGCAGCAGGGAACTGTATTTCCATTCCGTAGTGGGTGGGTAGACCTTTGGATGCCTACTATGCCTATCCATGGTGGCAGCTGGGAAGGACACATTGATAGGTGTGCCTAAAGAGGGTATAGGGTGGAGACTTGGCTGAGCTGGTGCAGTGGTGAGAGCAGTACACCACACATCTCCATTGTATGCCCACTCCCAGGCTTAACCATTAAGTCCACAAAGGGAGGGACAGGTAGGTCATAAGTCACCCCCCACCCCGGGTGGATGCACAAACATGCCAAGCCCCTGGATTCTTGGTTCCAAGAACAGCCCCAGCAACACCAGAGTATGTCGAGTTGAGGTGATGAAGCAGCTGGTAGATCTGGCACAGACAAAGGGCAATGGTGATGGGGAGCAGGAAAAAAAAAACACCCTCAAAGACAGCACGCAACAGTATGCTGAACTAGTGGTTAATGCTGCCAGATTAACTGAACCAGGCAATACAGCGAATCTGCTGGCTGACTAATTTGGTTTCAACTTTACTCTACACTAACCTCCAGCCACTCCAAAGGAATACCTTCAAAGCCACCCCAAAGGAATACCTTCAAATGTAACCCCACCAATTATAAATAGCATGGCCTGACTGTGCTTGCTAAGGCCAAGAACATAGCCTCATTGGGTTCCAATAATTGTCTCCTGACTAGTCTAAAATTTGACCTATCAGAGCCACTGCAGTCAGTATTTTACTGTAGTTTCAAAACAGGCTTTGTGCCATGAGAAAGGAGGACTGCAATGTTTATCCATCTTCATACAAGTTGTGTCTATTCTTAACCATTGTTTTCACATTATATCTAATTTGGTAAAAAAATTTTAAACTGCTTATGTTTCGTATTATTTTTAAAGACTGTAAAATTATTTTTCTTAGAATGTTTTTGTAATACTTCGGAGGTTTTCTCATAAGGCTTTCACTGAAAATGGGCACATGCCCAGTCAAATCTTCCTGGTAATCAAATATCAATAAATAGGTAACCATCAATAGATTTCAGAAACTACAGACCCATTAGTCTATCTAGTCTTATATGCAAAGCCTTTGGAAGAATTGTCATGGAAATCATTAAAAGACATAGGAGACCTTCAGTCACTTGCTCCATCCCAGTTTGGCTTTATCAAAGGAAGGTCATGCGTACTGAACCTGATGACTTTCTTTGTGAACATCACCAAGGCAATGGTTGAGGGTAAAATTGTGCAACTTATGTTGTCTCTTCTATCCGTTCCTTAACGGATTGTCTTCAGATCTGACTTAAGCCACTTTAGACTTTAGGATCCATAGCTCAGCCTTCTCCCCTTATCCATAATCCCCTCCAGTTCCCAATATTACCTCAGATTATGTTTGCTGCACCAAGTATACATGTGGTTCCTCTCTCAAACTTTCATTAGCTAAGTACTTTGAAAGAAATTATAGAATATGATGTTGTCCCTTTCATTCTTCCTCACTGCTGGGTTACAGATCCGATCCTCGGATCCAACTCTGCTGTATTTTCAAGAACCTAGATCCTAGTCTTGAGCTCCTTCCTCTTCCCATAATACTCCGATCTTGTTTGCTGCCAGTGTGGTCAGATGGCAGATTCCTCAACCTCTAGCTATAAGGAGTTGAATATTTATTATTTATTGTTTGTCTATGCCCGTTTTCTCTTTTTGTCTTTTGCTGTTGAACCTTTCCTCCCTAGTTAGCTTCTGTATTTCAATCTTTCAATTGTTTTTCACATTTTTTTCCCTCAGGCTATCTGGTCCTTTTGGTATGCTTCCTAGGACTAGTGTTTTTGTTATGGAACCCCTTGTTGGTTTTTCTTCTCTTCTCATAATATTGTAGTTTCCTGGCAACTCTTTAGTATTCAGTCTTGATACTTTTTTTCTTCTACTGGTAGGAACAATACTTAATTTTCAAGTTGAGACGTATGAATTACCTTTTTCCTCCACAGGCATTATGGCGGTCAGTGAGAAAATTGCTGTCACTCCCCCAAAGCATTGCTCTGTTCCCTTTTGACCAGGAGTACATTTTTTCTGCCCCGCTAGGATTTCCCTGTCCAGGCACGTCTATCGGTTAACTAAATTTGCCTTCGGCAACTCTGGTTCATCTCTCCTTAACTTCATGGTTGTCATCCCTATTTTTTTATTTACAAAAAAAAAGTTCAACCAAAAGAATTTGGGCTTTCTTGTCTCCACTCTGATTTTCCTGCCTTGTAGGCAGACAAGTTTTTTGTGGGGCACACCTGCCTTTCTCCTGTCTTTTCACTTTCCTTTGGCCCTTGTCCCCTTTCCCTTTTTTTATGTTACGCATATCCAGTTGTCTTGTGCTAAGAGGTCAAGACATGACACTAAGCTTTTATTCTAGCAACTTTAGGGGATGATAAGAGTAACCGCCATCATGAGTTACAGTTAGATATGCTTTTGGGTCCGTAACTTGTTTGGTTTCTCGCGGGCAATGGATGGGGGGTATAGTGTGGGTATTGGAGCAGATCTCCTACCATTAATGGTTATGCTGTTTCCTTCCCGACTTTGTGTGTGGGCTGTATCTACTGTGGGCATTGATGTGCAAAAGTACTGAGTTTAGATAGGAAAAACACAGTCTGTTCTTTGTGCTTTCTGATAACTTGCTGTCATTACCTGCTAAGTGGATTGGCTGCATGGTGTCATCCCCCTGTTTGCTGTGAGCATACCTCTCAACTGTCCAGGTTTTTCACAGAATGTCCAGATTTTTTTGTCTTATAGTTTTGGTCTTTTGTGGCAATTCAGTGAGGATTGAATTCATGAAATTGACAGGCTATTTGTGTTTCTGACATATCCTTCAGAAAATGCATGATAGCACAAGACTTTATTCTAGCAATATTCAATACTTGTTCCTCCATTAATTTTGGCTTTGTACAGAATTTTTTGTGCTAAGAGGTTGAGAGTGATTTAGAAGATGTTCATCGTGTTACACTGTTGCAGTCATCACACTTGGGTTATCCTGCCGTCAGGCGGTCCCGCAGTTGGCCAGAGTTCCAAAGTCTTGGTCCGGCGTTGGTTGCTGTCGCTTTTTCCCTGACATCAGTGTACCAGGGGTATATAAGAGGCATCCGACACCATTTTCTTCAGTCTTTCTTGCCGCGCGGTGCTGAAGCAGAAGCAGTTCACAAGACCCGGTCGGCCGACTCCTGAGATTTTCGAATCGAATTTCAGACCGAAGTCTTCAATAAAGCTAAGTACCCCATTGGGGAACCTTTTCTTGCCTCAGTCCGATGTCAGAAAAAGTTAACAATTGCATTTCTTGTGGGAAGCAAATACCTCATAAGGACTTTCATTCTTATTGTATTTCTTGCCTAGGCCCAGACCACAACGTCACAGGTTGTCGGTTTTGTGCTAGGTTTAACAAACGAACTATTAAACGTTTGTTTGATTTCGCCCGACATTATTTTGGTAGGAAATTTAATTATACCATGCCGTCGGAGCAACCGATGACCGGAATCCATAAAAAACGCAAAGATAAGGACAGGCAGCCGAGACCCAAACCAGACTCCGAGGCCTCTGCTAGGCCAGTCGCCGGTTCTCCGGTTTTCAGTGAGGTGCCTATGCAGCCCCTGACGACTGCTGATTTAGAACCCCAGGCGGCATCCAATTCGCAAGCGGAGATTGCTAGGCCTCCACAACCTTTACCTTTAGGCCTTTCCGACACCATGGCTGAAGGAGATTCCGGTGCAGTTGAAACGCCTTCAGTTGCAGAAGATGTCTTCAGACTGACTACACTCACTATTAAATCCTATGCAAAGCTGAAAACCCCTTTAAAAACAAAGACGACTGTACAGCAGTCTCCAGTGCAAGGCCCCATGCCTAAGAAACAGATGCTTAAGATGGCTGAAGATTTAATTACCCTAATCAGGGGTTCCCATCCCCTCCTGATAAAAGGCCAAGACAGGAGGAGGACTACGCTTCCTCTGACCAGGTTTCAATTTCCTCAGATTCTTCTGAGGAACAGGAATATTCCTTTCCCTCATAAAGACTCTGATGCTGAAGAGTCTATCCCTTCAGCATCTCCCCCAGAAGACTACTCTTTTGAGGAAACTTTACATACCATGAGGGAACATTTCCACTGGGAAGGCCAGGATTACTCTGATTCTAAGAAAAGGCTCCGAGAGTTCCTTTTACTACCCCAGCACAGACCACTTGCTATTCCATCCGTGTTAGACATTGTGGATGATGATTATTCAGAATCTAGCCTTAACCCAGATTCACTACCTCCTGCACCAGCCAAACCAGACAGAGATACTACAGAGTCCCTGACTCACACAAATTTGTATATAAAAGCCCTGTTGCTGACCCAGAAACCATTTCTCAGGGTCCCAAAGGGGTTAAGGCCTCTATTGCTAAAAATCCTGTACCCTCTGAAAGGGATTCTAGAGCACTAGACAGATGGGGAAAGAAAGTATATACCTCAGCTACTCTAGCTATGAGGGCCTTAAATTGCCAGTTTCACATGCTGAAATAACAATATTTGATGTCTCAATTAAAACAAAAAAAAAATGATCACACATACAGAACAGTCTGATTACAAGGAAATGCAAGATTTGTTGCATACAGCAGAACAAGTGGGAAAACATACTTTGCAATGTGGATTTGATTCATTGGAAGCTTCTTGTAGAGCAGCAGTGACAGGGTCTGTCATACGTAGGCATGCTTGGTTAAAAGAATAAACTTTACCTGATCATGTCAAAGCAAAGTTATTGGATGCACCTTTATAGCAGGATGTTTTATTTGGTGTAAAAGCAGAAGAGGTTTTAAAGAAAATGGAGGATAGGGCAAAATCTATGCAGACGGTCAAGGATTTTTTTACAGGTTCAGCCCCCTCGTTTCAGCAGAAATTGGCCAACCAAAAACTGGTCCTTTCCAGCTTCTGCCAGACCACAGAGGGGCAAATACAGATGCCCAAAGGGCAGAGGTCAGTCACAAGGCTCTTACCAGCCTCGACAATGGGGTGCCACAACCCAAAAAGGAGGAGAAGACAGGTCTCAAACTATCAGAAGACAAACACAATGACTTACCCCTCAGACTACCAAGCAAATCCCTCTTGGCAGCTCCCTTGGGGGGAAAACTAGCACTTTTTGCAGACAACTGGCACATCATCACAAAAGACAAATGGGTCCTAAATATTGTATCTCAAGGATACAGATTCCACTTTCACACTTTACCAACGATAAAAGGAATGCCAAACCTGCCCACCAAATCAATGGGCAGAGGCTCAAAAGCAAATTTCAGCTCTCGTGGACATGAGAGCCATTCAACAGGTTCTTACACAGGAGCAAGGACAAGGATTTTACTCAAGACTCTTTCTAGTTCCCCGAAAGGACAAAGCCTGGAGACCCATTCTGGACCTCTCGATTCTAAATACATATCTCGAAGTACCCAAATTCAAGATGCAAACACTACAGCAACTTCTTCCCATGCTGGGCAAGAAGGCTTGGCTAGTAACACTGGACCTCAAGGAGGCATACCTGCATGTCCCTATCAGACAAAATTGCAGAAGATACCTCCAATTTATAGCGGGTTCAACCCATTACCAATTCTCTGCACTGCCCTTTGGCTTATCTACTGCACCCAGGGTCTTCACAAAATGCCTGGCACGAGTAATTGCATACTGCAGACAAAGAGGAATTCAAATATATCCATACCTGAACGACTGCCTTATTCAAGTAGAAAGCAAGGACATTCTTTTAAAGCATCTGGCGTTTGTCAAAAACCTATTAAGTTGCCTAGGGTACACAGTAAACGAAAAGAAGTCAAAACTAGTGCCCTCACAAGACATAATATTCCTGGGTGCCAGCTTAAATACAACGGCCCAGATGGCTTATCTCATGCCAGACAAGCAAGGACAACTGACTCAATACTTCAAAATGATGGCAACAAAGACCCAACTCCCTGCAAGAAAAATTCTGCATGCCTTGGGATTCATGGCATCTTGCATACTAATACCATTTGCAAAACTGCACATGAGGAAATTACAGTGGTATCTGAGAAGCGTATGGACTCAACACAGCCACAGCTTGGAAACAATAATTCCACTCATTCCCTGCCTTCAACAGGAGTTTCTATGGTGGGCTGAAGCATGTCACCTCAACAAGGGTCAGCCTTTTACCTTACCCACAGCCAGGCAAACTATAAGAACAGATGCATCGGATTATGCCTGGGGAGCGCACATGGCAGGACAGTGTATTCAGGGCAAATGGTCTGCAGATCAAAGGCATCTACATATCAATCAAAAAGAGATGTTAGCTGTGCAAAATGCCCTAACAGCTTTCAAGGACCTCCTACATCCAGGACAACTCCTAATAAAGACGGACAACACCACAGTGATGTGGTACATAAACAAGCAGGGGGGCACACATTCCTACCCCCTATGCAGACAAGCAATGACCTTGTGGAACACAGCACTGACCTACCAAGTTCAAATACAAACACAATTCCTGCCAGGAAAGAAAAACACATTGGCAGACGATCTAAGCGGAAACATCATAGATCCTCACGAGAGGAAACTAGATCCACAAGTATTCGCAATGATAACTCAAAAATGGGGGAGCCCAGGCTTAGATCTATTTGCCTCCCCCCAAAACTACCACCTATGGAAATTCTGCACAAGGCCATACCACACACTAGCTTGGAAAGTGGACGCCTTCTCATTCAGTTGGAAAACATTGACAGTGTATGCCTTTCCTCCACTGCCTCTTCTGGCAAAGGTGCTGCTGAAAGCCAGATTAGAGAGGCCACAAATGATACTCATTGCTCCAGACTGGCCACGCCAACACTAGTATCCAATACTAAGGAACATGGCTCAAGGCCCACCATGGATTTTTCCTCCAATTCCTCACCTGCTCACTCAGCAAAACAATCCGATTCTACACAGCCAGCTCAAGACTTTAAATCTGGCTGCATGGCAAATTACCTAAACAACCAGTCAACACTTCTCTCTAAAGCTGTGATGGATGTCATTCTGCAGGCCAGGAGGCCCAGCACCAGGAAAGCCTATTCAGACAAATGGAAAAGATTCTGTGCCTGGAACCAGGCTAAAGGCCAAAATCCCCTTGTCCCAAATATTCCTCAGATTCTTCAATATTTAACTGAGATGTTGCACAAAGGACTTTCCTTTTCATCTATTAAGATCCACGCCTCACCTATTTCAGCTCAATACAACACGGATCCTCCTATATTTTCACATCCATTACTAAGACAGTTCCTCAGAGGGGCTAAGAACATAAGACCGCCCCGGAGAGCACCAACACTAACTTGGGATCTCAACTTTGTTTTGGAAAAACTTACACTACCGCCCTCTGAACCAGCTTTTACAGCTGATCTACAGTTTCTATCATGGAAAACTGCCCTGCTGCTAGCAATAACTTCAGCACGAAGAGTCTCAGAGCTACAGGCCCTAATTGCAGTGGAGCCTTTCATCATTTTTCATCTACAGAGTCTCTTTACGAACTAACCCTTCCTTTATGCTAAAGGTGGTATCCAGTGTGGACCTAAACCAAACAATTCATTTGCCCACCTTTTATCCAAACCCCCAGAACAAAGGGGAAAGGCTCCTACACTCTTTGGACATTCACAGGCAATTACATTACTACTTGGATAAAACTAAGGCTTTCAGAAAATCTGACCAGCTCTTTGTATCCTATGCTACAGGATCACAAGGAAAAGCTATCTCAAAACAGACCATTTCAAAATGGATAGGACATTGTATCTGTTTCTGCTACACACACCATGGGAAACCTGTACCTGGTAACATCAGGCCCCATTCCACCAGGGCTACAGCAACATCAATAGCCTTCCTCAGAGGGGTACCAACCAAGGATATTTTGGTGGCTGCAGCTTGGAGTTCAGTGCACACCTTCACCAAGCACTATCACTTACCTCTATACTCTAAAACCAGAGCTGGTTTTGCCACTGCAGTTCTGCAGGGCCTACTAGCCTCTCCAAACCCTGTTTAGTTCCACCACCCATCCTTAGCTTTGGGATTCAACCCAAGTGTGATGACTGCAGCAGTGTAACATGATGAAAATAGTACAGTTTTGTACCTACCATAAATGTAGATGTTAGAGTGTTCACACTGCTGCAGTCCAGGTTACCCTCCCTCCATCCCCTCTGACCTAGCTGAACTTTTCTATACCTATTCTAGCCTGTACAACCTTTGTGGTGTATTTGCTTGTAACTGAAGGTATTCCTTTTATTCCTTTTACATGTTTTGTTAGCAATATGTATTGCCTACCTACTTGGGGGCACCTGACATCTGGGGCAAGAAAAACTGAAGAAAATGGCGTTGGATGCCTCTTGTATACCCCTGGCACACTGACGTCAGGGAAGAAGCGACAGCAACTGACGCCGGACCAAGACTTTGGAACTCTGGCCGACTGCGGGACCACCTGACTGCAGGATAACCCAAGTGTGATGACTGCAGCAGTGTGAACACTCGAACA
Organism: Protopterus annectens; assembly: GCF_019279795.1. Lineage (NCBI taxonomy): Eukaryota > Metazoa > Chordata > Ceratodontiformes > Protopteridae > Protopterus > Protopterus annectens. Next base: position 386,471,045 of record NC_056740.1, on the reverse strand, counting down.
TCTACATTTATGGTAGGTACAAAACTGTACTTTTTGCCTTGTACCTTACATACCTCATAATGGTTCCTTTAGGACTTAATCCCCCTTCAATAAAAAAAAAAAAAAAAAAAAATGAAAGGAGCCACACTATAGGATCTCGGATTCTAGCACTCAGATGTGAAGATCGTAGAACCTCCTCCAGATCCAGTGTCATCCTCTGATCTGTCAGGTTTGTGATTCAGTTTACTTATGTCCTCATTGGATCCAAGGTCCTTGAATCCAAGCTGCTTGAAGCTTATTCTTTAAGCTGAGACTACAGCATATACATCTGATCCTAGGATAGGCAGTATGTAGGAGTCTCATAGACACCTCAGGCCAGAAACAGTCTGAGGCTGAATCTTACATTCGGATTCAGTCTGTTTACTTTCTTATACCAGCGGTGCCTAAGCCCAAGGTATAATGACTAGCTAGTAGTCCGAGAGTGCTGAGCTGTTCCTGGACACGACGCTTTTGCATCCAAAGTTACTAGATACCCAGCCGGTAACATCTCTCTTTTCATCAGATCCTAAGTCTAGGATCTGATAGACACTAGGTACCCACAGGGAATGGGACACCTTTGAGTCCAACACTTTCAGCTTCGAAACCTGATAATCTGTTTGGATCTTGTTTCCCATCCTTCAAATAACTTTGGCATAGGTAAGTATTTCTTTGTACTCCTCTGGTCCAAATTTACTATTGCTTGTACTTTCTTCCCCTTTAGGGAAAAAAAGGGGGGGGGGTGCTGTCAGACATTTCTTGGATCTGATCCCCCTTCATATCCAAGCTGTTGAACCAGTGCAGTTTCTAACAAAACCTTCTTTGGATCCTAACCCTAGGATCCAATAGGTAGGTGTCAAGCATTTCTCAAATCAAAAACTTTTGGGATTCAAACTGTTGAAACAATGAAGCTTCTTGGACCCAACACACTCTTCCCTTGAAGACGGTGAATTGCTGGCCATTCTCTTTAATTAGTTCCATTTGCAGAGCTAAAATTGGCCATAATTACAGTACCCAGAGGACCTTTATGGGCCCACTCCTCTGGCTCCCATGGCTAGAGGATAAGTATAAGATCCATCCTGTCCTATGCTTTAACCCCGAAAATAAATTAATACATTACTGGGCTATAACATGCCTTTTGAGTCTGGTCTTACTCTCTTCACTTCTTGCCAAACAGGGTTTCCTGAGGAGATGAGTCGGTACATTGGCTTCTCAGACTCACTTGGACTTCTAACCTGATCTGCAATCTGGTGACTCCAGAGATTTGTCCACTGCACTTGCTTACCTCCTTTTTCAGGAGGCGGTCATTCCTAGGAGGCTGTAAGAGCTAGGGCCCCGGAAGCAGAGGCACTTCGCTGAACCAAAGCTTCAGGGATCTTATCAAACAAACCCTGTTAGCGCTCATGAAGCACTGACACCCACCTTTGGAGGCAGTCTGAGTTGTTTTCCCTGTGGCACTTGGACGCTGGCACTAACTAATCTTACAATACCTGGATGCTAAGCAGAATATCTAGAGGATGCTCTTCATGTTTCACTGTTGCAGTCATCACATTTGGGTTATCCCTGCCAGGGTAGCCCTCAGTCGGCCTGAATACCAGAGGCATAGTATTTCTGGGTCTGTTGCTGTCACTTCAGGACTGACGTCAGGTCATCAGTAGTATAAAGTAAGGCAGCTGACACCATTACATCAGTCTTTCTTACCGAGGAGCCCGAAGCAGAAGCAGTTCGCACGAGTGCTGGTCAGCCACTACCTGAGTTTTTCATTTCCAAATTGAAGCTGAAGTCTTCTAAAGCTAAATACCCTGTTGGGGATCCTTTTTTCTTGCTCTAACCGATGTCCGAAAAAGTTAACAATTGTCTCGCCTGTGGAAAGCAAATACCACATCGAGATTTTCATTCCTACTGCTTCACTTGTTTAGGCCCAAACGACTATGTCCCCCGCTGTTGCATTTGTGCTTTGTTCAAAGCCAGAACTGTATGTCGTTGGGTTCTTATTGTAGCTAGATATTTACACTCTCAGTCCTCGACTTCCAATATGGCTTCAGTAAGCCGTCTGACAACCGATCTTCTGAAAAAATGTAAGCATAGAGACAGACCGCACAGGTCCAAAACAGCCGACGACGCTTCCATTAAGCTAGTTGTCTGGTCTCCAGTCCTCCGTGAGTTTTTTTCGCAGCCCCTGATGCCTGCTTCTGTAGATTCGCAGGCTGCTACCAAGACCCTTTCGGAGTCCAGTATGCCGTGAGACTCTTCTTCGACTAAGGATACTGCGGATGTCTTTACCCTGGATGGGTCTGGAGCTGCTGAGCAGGCACCGGCTTCCGGGGAGGTACTTTGCACTACCGACACTTGACACAGATCAAGGACTTCTTTCGCATCTACAATTCTTTAAAAAACTACCAAGTTTCTAAGGCCCAGGGTACGAACTACACCCAAAAAAAACGCTGACTCAAGCTCAGGCCCCTGCTTCCTTGCCTCAGTCTCAAATGCTAAAAATGGCAGAAGACCTTATAATGCTTACCAGGGGAAGCCAGGCTACTCCTTCCAAAAGAAAGAGATTTGTCCCTATTAGTTTTATCTGAACAGGAGTCCGATGACTCTGATGCATCTGAATATGAAGATATGCAACCCCTCTATGCTTAGGAAGATTCTGATGCAGAGGAATCCATCCATTCAGCCTCCCCACCCGAGGACTTTTCCTTTGGTAAAACCCTATATACTTTAAGGTAGCATTTCCAATGGGAATGTCAGGACTGTCCTTAGTCAAAAAAGAGACTCAGGGAATTCTTAGTTCTTCCACAGCACAGACCTCTGGCTATTCCTCCTGTCCTGGATGTTGTGGATTATGTCTTTATGGAATCCAGTGTGACCCCTGACACCCTTCCTCCTGCTCCCAGGAAACCTGACAGATACTACAGAGCCCCTGACTCTCTCAAATTTATTTTCAAAAATCCTACTGCTGGCCCCAAGGGCATCTCTCAGAGATGTAAAGGAATCAAAGCAACTTCAGCTAAGAATCCCACCCCCCCCCTCAGATAGGGATTCCCGAGCATTAGACAGATGGGGTAAAAAAGTATACATCCCTGCTACTCTTGCTATTAGAGCAATAAATTGTCAGTTCCATATGCCGAAATATCAGCAACATACCATGGAACTCCTCAAACAAAAAAATATCTTCTTTCTTTGCTTCTGCAGAAAATAGAGTTACAAGAGTTAATGCATTCTGCAAGTCAAGTGACTAAGCACACCTTACAATGTGGTTTTGACGCCTTAGAAGCATCTTGCAGGGCTGCAGTTACTGGTTCTGTACTTGGAAGACATGATTGGCTTAAGGAGCAGACCATGCCAGACCATATCAAATCCAAATTATTGGACAAAGACAACTTATCTGGCACAAAAGCAGAAGAGGTCCTAAAAAAAGATGGAAGAAAAAGCAAAATCTATGCAGACAGGGAATTCTTACAGGTCCAGCCACTGAGGTTCAGTAAGCATTGCCCCTCCAACCACTGGTCCTTTCCTGCCCCCCCCAGGTCAGCATAGCCCAGGCCCAGGGGAAGCAACCCCCCCCCACAACAGCCCCAGGGAATGCAGAGATCTAAGCAATGGAGTTCCTCCTCTTCAAAAGCAGGGAGTGCTAAGCCACCCACTTATGGTAAAAGCTCACAATGACTTTACACTTCTACCCCGTCCCTTTGCCCACCTGCTCTTGCCCCTACGAGGAAAACTCTCCTTCCACGCAAGCAACTGGGCCACCATTACCAAAGACCGCTAGGTCCTCAACATAGTGTCCCAGGGATACACATTTTATTTTCACACTCTGCCAACCCCAAAAGGGTTCCCAGATCTTCCTCCAAACCAGCAGGCAGAGGCCAAAAAGCAAGTCATCTACCTCCCCTCTATGAGGGCAATAGAGCATGTTCCTGCAGAACAGACAAGCCAAGGTTTCTACTTCAGACTCTTCCTGGTACCCAGAAAAGAGGGCACATGGCGCCCTATCCTCAACCTATCCATTCTAACCACCTTTTTGGTGATACGAAAATTCAAAATGCTCACCCTCCAGCAGCTTCTTCCTATGCTTTCCAAGGATGCTTGGTTAGCCACCCTAGACCTAAAAGAGGCCTACCTACACATCCCCCAATCAGAGAATCATGCAGGAAATACTTAAGTTTCAGAGCAGGATCACTGCACTTTCAGTTCTCTGCATTTCCCTTTGGCTTATCCACTGCTCCCAGAGTTTTCACAAAATGTCTGGCTCCCACCATTGCTTTTTGCAGGCAAAGAAATATTCAAATTTATCCAAACTTAGACGACTGGCTGGTTCAGGCAGACAGGAAAAGCTGCTAAAGCACCTGACCTTTTTAAAGGACCTACTGACCTCCCTGGGTTATACTATCAACGAAAAGAAATCAAAACTAGTATCCACTCAAAAAATTGTATTCTGGGAGCAAGCCTGGACACAGCATCCCAGATGGCATTCCTTACACCAGAAAAATAAACCTACCTTGACAACCTACTTCTCTCAACTAGCCACCAGACCCAGTTATCCACAAGGAAAATCCTGCAAGCTCTAGGGTTCATGGCTTCTTGCATTCTGCTCATTCCATATGCCAGACTGCTTATGAGGAAACTACAATGGTACTTAAAAAGCCTTTGGTGTCAGACCTGGAAACTGTTATACTAATGATACCTTGCCTATGAAAAGATTTTCTTTGATGGGCAGCAGCATGATACCACAACAAGGGACTTCCCTTCTCACTACCCCTCACCACAGACGCATCAGACTATGCCTGGGGTGCACACCTAGATGACAGGTGTATTCAGGGCCAATGGATCCCAAATCAAATACATCTGCACATCAACCAAAAAGAGATGCTAGCTGTTCAGCATGCCCTGGTAGCTTTTAGATCCCTTCTGTCCCCGGGGCCACTGCTGATCAAAACGGACACCATGGTGATGCGGTACATCAACAAGCAGGGAGGGACTCACTCTTATCTTCTGTGCAGGCTCACCATACCCTTTGACACACTGCTGCAGCCATGCACAATTCCTGCCAGGTTCTCTAAACTCTCTAGCAGACAACCTAAGCAGAGACCTGCTATACCTGCACGAGTGGCAGCTAGAACAAAGAACCTTCACCCTTGTAACCCAGAAATGGGGCACCCTGAAGGTAGACCTCTTTGCCTCTCACTCCAATCACCAGCTCAGAAAATTCTGCACCAGGGAACCTCACAGCAAGGCCTGGAAAGTAGATGCTCTATCTTTCCAGTGGGTAAACCTCTCTGTCTATGCATTTCCACCACTACCACTCATGTCAAGGGTACTGATCAAAATAAGGGAGGAAAAAACTAAGGACAATCCTGATTGCCCCAGACTGGCCATGATAGCACTGGTACCCACTATTGTGCAGCCTGTCACCCCTGCCACCATGGCACCTACCTCAGATCCCAATACTACCGACCCAGAGGAATGGAGAATTCATGCATTCTGAATTGCAGACCCTCAATCTGGCAGCCTGGCTTATTCCCTGTTCACTGTACAAGCTGCCAGTCTCAGTAAACAGGTTCTAGATGTTATATGTGAGGTCAGACGCCCTAGCGATAGAAAGTCTTATGTTGGCAAATGGAAATGTTTCTGCACCTGGATCCAGGCTAAGGAAGCCCATATGGCACAGCCCTCCCTTTCTCGCATCCTAGATTACCTAGCTGACCAACTGCACAGTGGTCTATCCTTTACCTCTATTAAAATTCATGCCTCTGCTATCTCTGCTCATTTTAGCACTGAGCAAGCTGATTTCTCACACCCTCTCATCAAACAGCTGCTAAGAGGGGTTAGCAACTTGAGGCCACCCAAAGGAGCACCTACCGCAGTTTGGGACCTAAACTTTGTGTTGGAAAAGCTCACCTTGCCCTCCTTTGAGCCAGCAGCTTCAGCAGAGTTAAAGTTTCTGTCATGGAAGACAGCTATGCTTCTGGCCATCACTTCAGCAAGAAGAGTGTCCGGAGCTACTAACACTAATGGCTGTAGAACCCTTCATCATTTTCCATGCTGACAGGGTCTCCCTCATGACTAACCCATCCTTCATGCCAAAAGTGGTGTCCAGTGTGGCTTTCAACCAATCCATTCATTTGCCCACCTTTTTCCCTAACCCACAAAACAGGGAGCAAAGGATACTGCACTCTCTAGATGTGCACAGACAGCTCAGATTCTATCAAGACAGGACTAAATCATTTAGAAAGACTGATCAGTTGTTAGTCAGCTTTGCTGCAGGAGCAGAGGGCAAAGCCATATCCAAACAAACCATTTCCAAATGGATAGCACACTGCATCCATTTCTATTACAAGCAACAGGAGAAACTGCCTGCTAAGGGGGTCGGAACACACACTCCCAGAGGAACCTCCACCTCTGCAGCTTTCCTCAGAGGGGTCCCCACCAGGGACATCCTGGAGGCTGCAACATGGACATCTGTCAAACCTTCAACAAGCATTACCACCTGCCTATCTTTTCCAAATCCAGGGCAGGCTTTGCCACTGTAGTCTTGCAGGACATCCTAGCCAGCTCCCCCAGTCTGCTTGACCACCTCCACCCATCTCTTCAGTTTTGGGAATCAACCCAAATGTGATGACTGCAACAGTGAAACACGGAGAACTTAGTACAGTTGTGTACACGTACATTAATGTAGATGTTAGAGTGTATTCACTGTTACAGTCCTGGTTTCCCCTCCCTCCATCCCCTTTCTCTCTCTCTCTCTCTGTCCTTACAAGGAACTTTTTAGTATTTACTTTCTACTGGTGGGGTTCTTCCACCATATCCCAGCTCCCACCTGGGGGCTCCTGACAGGGCAAGAAAAACTGATGTAATGGCGTTGGCTGCCTTACTTAATACTGCTGACGACCTGACGCCAGTCCTGAAGCAACATCAACCGACTGAGAAATTCTACGCCTCTGGTATTCGGGCCGACTGAGGGCTACCCTGGCAAGCATAACCCAAATGTTATGACTGCAACAGTGAATGCACTCGAACATCTACATTTATGGTAAGTGTACACAACTGTACTTTATGACATTTCCCTTTTTTTCTCATTTTAATTCAAAGGAATCTCTTCAGTGGTATAATCTGAAGAGGTATCAGAAGAGGAAGAAATGCCCAGTGGGTGTCCTGAGGTTTTTTGCTACTGGCTGCCTCTGTGGGACCCAAGTCCAAGGTTGCTGAAGCAGGTGAGGCCACAGGAAGGGAAACCAGATCTGTCAAGGCCAAAAGGGAGACAGTGAGAATACCTGACTGACTGCCCCTTTACTGCTCCAAACAGGTTTCATAGGCTCTCCTTTGAATGCCACACACCAGATAGCATTTGACTCTTCCCCACATCACATCAGTAAGGAATCAAGTGTGGGACTCGCTGTGACTTTCGTCCCCTGCAGCAAGAGTAATCCTACAAGCCTTGTGTTTTGTACTCTTTATCAGCCTCTATCTGTTCCTGTAAAACCAACTCCAATTATAAGCTCTTTTTTTCTGCTGGTGGATCTAGCTCTGTGACTTGTTCATAGGCATGCTGTCCCCCCCACCAGCCACAGTAACTGAAAAATTAATTGTCAAGGTGCTGCTTACTGTGATTGATCCGAAGTCTTAAAACGCTAAGGTCTTGCTGGCTGGAATCTGCTGAAATCAAAGTCTAGTTATAAATGCATTCACAGTCTGTTGCCCACAGAAACTTGCAGAATATACACTGATGCAGCATCAAACTCTGTCATAGAGGCAGTAACCAATAAATAACTTTTTATAACAAATCACACGAACTACTGTTACAGCTTCAGGTATTGTGCTACTTTACTTCTCAAACAGCATGGATGATGTGAGAGATACAATATTAACTTGGAACAAATGGGTGTTCCTACACAAATATCTCTAATAGTGTTATCTGCTATAGTCTCTTTATAGTGGTTTTGCATCCTGTTTTTCTCCTTGGTATTCCATTTTGGTCTTTGTATGAAAACATCTGTTTGCTGGTGTTTGCAGAAAAATATGTTTTCATCCTGTAGAGAAATAATACTGGTATTGTCTTTTAAGGAAACATCTTGTGTAAATGCTGACTTGATGAAAGCATATCCATTCAAACTTCCTTGCTTAACAGTCATATCATAGAAACATGTACAGATTGTTTTCCTGTTGTCCATTCTTTAAAGAAGCTGCATACATCCTGCTTTTTTACATTTTTGCTCTTACTGACCATGTGGAATGCATACATGCCGAGTCTGTAAGAGGTCAGCTTTCTTGCTGATGGTGTGAAATGCATACATTCTTGCTGATTCTGTAGGAAACATGTCCAGTAAGCAAATTCCTTATGTTTCACGCCACAGTCAGTATGGATGCTAATCACATATTGCTAAACTTTATTTCTACATTTAAGCAAGCTTTATTTCGTACCTTATTTATGTTGTATATTTGTAGCAGAATTACTTTCAACCTTGTTGAGCATACTCTAACAGTGACCATGTAAGCACCCTACCCCAAATGAGGGGGGTGGGTTTCAAGTGAAAGATGGTTCAAGCACATGGTCTTTCCTGAAAACCAGGTTGCACACTAATGTCCTAGAGATGAGAGCAGTCCTTCCCATGTTGCAGACTTTTCAGGATAGTTCAAAGCACATAGTCTTCCCTAGAGACCAGGTTACATACCAGCATCCTAGAGATCAGAGCTGTCCTACCCACATCCCAAACTTTTCAAGATGTTCTCCCTCTGGGGACTATTGCAATGCACACCTACAACATGTCAGTTGCTTACTTTATCATCAGCACAAGGAGGAAACCTTTCTTTCCTCTTATGCTGACGAGAGGTCATGATGACTTGGCAGTAGAGAATTTCTTCACATTACCTTCTTCTTGCATTACACATATTGGGGAAATCCTAAGCTGTGGCTAACAGACTCAGTAGGTCTAGTCTGATCCTTTGAGTGGTTCCATAATCAGCCTGTTGTGAACTTGATTTTTAACCACTGGGGCCAACTTTGTTAATGACATTCATGGTTTTCCCCTAAACAACAAATTCAGCAGATATTCTGCTCTAATCCTCCCCTCAGGGGGAATCCCCGAATAATGCTTGGCTTCCTGATTGCCCAGTTTTTTTTATACTTATCCACCCTCTACCATTAATCTCAAGTTTCTAAAATCTGGTGAAGACTTCGGAACTCAAGTCCACAAAATCACTATTAAGCGCTTTTGTTCTTGGTTCAACAGGACTTTTTCAGAACAACTCTTCACAACTACTACTCACTTTTGTATAGTAATCAGTTAATTAACTAATCCCATCCACCCATGGGATTTTCTAACAAGAATTTCTAATGAGAAGTTTAGTGATGGTCTGGTATTTGTTACAATAGATGTTCAGGTTCTATATTCTGTCAGTCCCAATTATTTGGTATTGAATGGTTATACAAATACCTTTGTTTTTTTACCAACCTTGATAAAGGGATGGTTAGTAATTGAGAGTTTTTATGGGCATGCTTTCAGAAAACAATTTTTTGGTATTTGAAAACCAGTTATTTAGACAGAAGACAGGGCTAGACATGGAGCCAGTGTGTGCCCCCATGTTTTATAATGCAGTTCTTCCCTATTGGAAGACCCAATTTGTCATTAATTCCAAATTCAAGGATAGCTGGGTGTTTTATGGACGATTTTTCGATGACATGATTTTTATGGAACTGATTTTCTGCTTAAACTCTGAGCTTCGGCCAGCTAAGATCTACATGCAATCAACTGGACGTGTAAGTGAATTTAAGTAAATCTTTATCTGCACTTTTTTCAAATAATGCAGCATTTAAATTTATTTATTTCTGTTGCATTGTACACTATCTAGCTGGAAGTTGTGGCTCTGTTTTTTCAGTTCGTTCCCCTCCCTGCTTTTGTTTTGGTGTTAATCTTGGTGGCTTTGAAACTGCCCGCCCCTCTTGCAAATTTGCATTTGGATACTCCTCCTGGGCCCATCTCACTTGTTCACTCAAAAAAAAAAAATTTGCACTTTTTTCATCTGCTTTTACTGTATTTGTGTTTCTTCCTACTTTATTACTTTATTTTGCTTTTGCGTCATCTTAAAAGTACTCAATTGTATTTATTACTGCTTGGTGTAACTATCATTCTAAGCCTTTTGGTTTAAGCACTTGGACTTCAGACCAGTTGTTTTGCATTATGAAGGTTTGTGGTCTGCACTGTTGTGGCAGGACAGGTAGCTTACATCCTTCTAAGTTGTGAACTGCTGATTGAAGGCTCAATGTCTGTTATTCTAAAAGTGCATTAGTTCTGGTTTAAGCACTTGGGCTTCAGTTCAGTTATTTTACATTATGAAGGTTCGTGGTCTGCACTCTTGTGGGAGGAGAGGCTGGACTCTTACCTTCTGAGCTGGGAATTTCTGGTTAAAGGCTTATAGTGCCTGCATATTTGAACTGTTTCTTACTGAAATTGGTGTGCCTTGTTTGCTGTAGCATAGACTAGATCCAGGCCTGCTGAATCTAGCTTTGTTTGTATAACTTGAGCACTAATCCAGGCCTTTTTTGGAGAAGGTTCCCCTGCACCCCAGTGGCAAGAGTGTGCAGTTAAAACTTGTCTGATTGAAGGCTACAGGAACAGGGCTCGGTTTTGAGATTTTTTTTTACTAGTTAATTGGGTAATTTGTTTAAAAGCCTTTTCTGATTGCTTGTAGTCATCTGAAGCTGTTTTAAGTGTATTTTTTACTGTTTTTGCCTTATCTTTAAAAAAAAATGTTTCCTTGTTTCCCACCTTTCTAAGCTAGTGTAGTCCAGTTTTCAGGCTAGTGCTGAATTCAGGGCTGTGTTACAATTTTCTGAGTTGCCCATACCTTACTTGGATAGAGGGAGGTTTCTCTGTTCACCTGTGAGAGAGGGAGCTTTGAGCAGCCATCTGTCCCTGGAGGAGTGGTTCCAGCCCAGAAGTTAGTAGTTTATAGGCCATTTTGGGCTAATTTCTATCTTTCATTTCCCTCCTGTAAAAACTGCGCTTGCATGGCGTTGCACATCTGGGCAGTGCCGGTTAGCTAGGGCTAAATTTATCCCGGCTCCACCAAGTCTACTCTTGAGTTTTTCCCCTTGAAAGTAGTCTAACTCTCAACCTAAGCACTTAAAAAGCATCCTACAGTCCAGCACTTGCTCAGACCTAATAGCAAGCACTAATATACCCCGACACTTGATTGCTCAGCAGGGCAAGGCTCATTATTCACCCCTCACCAACCAAGCGACTAAGCAGCTCACCCTACTATTCAGGCATGACCAAAGGGCAATTTCAGGTATACTCTCCAGTCCAGCTGGTGAACCTGGGAATCCTGAGGCAATGTTACAACTGCCTCATGTACACAGACAACCCTCTCCTCCTACCACAAAACATTAACATATGCGAGAGATGCAATTATATAGATAAACTGGAGGCTAAACTCTCTCCACCCAAGACTGGAACAGACAGTCATGAGGAGAGGGTTAACACTTGCACCACACCTCCAGCCTCACATAGACATACTAAACCAGCACTGGCAAAAAATACACATAAATACACAAAATCATACTCGGAGGCTCTAAATAAAAACCTGCAAAAGCATCACAGACCTCCAAAGCGGACACCCAAAACACCTGCTCCTCCCGTCACAAACCAGACCACACATAAAACACAAAATCAGTGTGCCGCACAATCACAGCCCTTAAGGTGAAATAACATACCTAACACACTAGAAATAGGCGACTCTATAGTCAGGCACACTGACGTCCCACTCACTAGGCTGGACAAGGAGAAGGTTACTGTTAGCTGCCTGTCGGGAGCCAGAGTTCGCCACATAACACAAGCACTCAGGTCACTCCACAGCAAGTACAAATATGACTCTGTCATTGTTCATGTTGGTGTGAATGACCTGAGACGTACCTCCCTGGACTATATGAAGAGAGACATGGAAGAGCTCTCTGATCATGTAGCCCAGGCAGGTATGACCCTGACCCTGAGTAGCATCCTGCCCTCACCAAGAATGATACATCATTATAAAGAAAAACTTATCAATTTCAACAACTGGCTAAGCTTCTGGTGTCATTCAAAGGGGATCCAGTGTCTGTCAGCCTGGGAAGACATGCTCGACAAGCCTCGTTGCTTCGCAAGAGACGGCTTGCACCTGTCATCCCTAGGCTTTCGAATACTGGCCAAGGCTCTTACTGCCCCCATAGTGCCTTTTTTAGGCAAGGCTCAAAAGTCAAACCCACCTCCGTAAACAGCACAAATAAAAACATGAGGGTTATGCTACTCAACGCCAGGAGTTTAAATCTCAAAATGCACTCGCTCGAAGCACTCCTCAGTATGGAGAACGTCGACATCTGTGCAGTAACTGAAACCTGGTTCAAGGCTCCACAGAGCACCCCAGTACTACTGGGCTACAACTCATACCACACATTTCGGCCACAGAACATGGACCAAAACACAAAAGGAGGGGGTGTATCCATATTCATCAAGGATACCTACACCTCCAGGTTAGTGGCGCAGCATGATACCTCCGAGATCATCCATGTGCAACTAACATCAGGCAAATTTGCAATGCAAATTGTGGCCTGCTATAGATCACCCTCCATGACCCAGGACCACCACTCCCCCTTTCTGGAGACACTAAAAAACATGAAGTTCCTACCGAACACCGTGATATTGGGCAATTTCAATTACCCTACTGTTAACTAGGAAAACTCCTCAAGTACAAACTCCCAGGTCTAGCGCTTCCTGGAATTTATCAACTCAAATGCCCTGGATCAGCTGGTAAACTCCCCTACCAGAGGTGAAAACATATTGGACCTGGTCATCACCAACATGGGCGACAGGTGTTCCACACCAGAGGTCCACCCGTCACTGGTTAGATCAGACCATAAACTAATCACTCTGGATGTCCACACCACACCACCACCTCCAACCAAGTAAACCACAGTGAAAAACTTTTCTGTAGCAAACTTCACCTTACTTAAGAGGTGGTAAGTTTCACAGCCCCCACGCTAAAGGATAATGGTGACCAAGATGCAGGAACCTTTACAAATGCACTCTGTGAGCACCTACAAGGATGCATGAATCATGTCATCCCTAGCAAAACAAAGACTCACTCCCCTAAGAGAAGGAAACCAGTCTGGTGGACCCCTGCCATAAACAGGGCTATACAATAGAAGGAGGAAATTAGTTCAGAAAAAAAGCAAATCCCAAGAAGGAAAGACATCCCTGATCAGTATCAGTAAGAAACTAAGGTCCCTCATAAAATCCTCGAAGGCTAACTTTCGAAAGGAAAATAGTCAAGGATTCGAAAGATAACCACAAAGCCTTCTTTAGCTATGTCAAGAATCTAAGTGGCAACTCGCAGATATGCTCTGAGCTAGTGCCAAATACCACAGAATATACTGAACCCACTGATATTGCCAACATCCTGGCAGATAGATTCAGTGCAAACTTCACCACCCTCTCACCCCCAAAAGGGCCCACAGCAATACCGGAAAAGTGTAGTGTCCTGGAAATCACAGACGCACAGGTGAAAACAGACCTTTCAAAAGCCAACAGCACAGCGTCAATGGGGCCAGATGGTGTCCCAGGCTGTGTCTTGCACAAACTACAGAACGAACTAACCCCCCACCTAAACACACTGTTCAACATCAGCCTCTCCACAGGCTACGTGCCCATGGAATGGCACACAGCAACGGTGATTCCGCTCCACAAAGGAGGGGCCACAACTGACCCTGGTAACTATTGCCTCATAAGCCTGACTAGCCTAGTCTGCAAGGCTATGGAGCGCATCATCATGGAACTCATTAACAAAGTCATTGGGAACCTCCAGACACTTGACCCGACTCAGTTTGGCATTGTTAAGGGCAGATCATGCCTACTGAACCTGCTAGACTTCTTCGAGACCTCGGCAAGGCTTTTGACACTGTTCCCCACTCGCGAATTATAGAAAAACTCACCAACCTAAACATAAACCCCTAAGTCACGAGATGGGTTACCAACTGGCTTACAGACAGAACTCACATGGTAAGAATAGTGGGCTCCAGGTCCGACTCTAAACCAGTCACAAGTGGTGTCCCACAAAGCTCGGTCCTGGGACCCCTACTGTTCAGCATATATTTCTCAGAAGTACAGGCAAACACAGGAGGACTATGGCTAACCAAGTTCGCCAATGACTGCAAACTGGGAGCCATAATTGACTCTCCAGCTGACACGGATATTCTCTAAAAGGGCCTTACTGAGGCAGACACCTGGTGTCAAAGTCATGGTCTCAAGCTAAATGTCAAATAATACATAGTCATCCCGTTTGGGAAAAACAAAACGCCCATGAATTACCACATAGGTGGCAGCCCCCTTAATACAGAAGAGGTAATAAGAGATCTGGGGACCCAGTTTGATAGTAATCTCTCCTTTGACAATCATATTGCCAAAGTAGTTAGGAAATCCTTCTATGTAGCCCATCTAATTACTAAAGGGTTCGCATCTAGAAATAAAGAGGTTATAGTGCCGCTCTACTCGTCACTCATCAAACCCATCATAGAGTACAATGCCCCATTTGGGATGTACTTCACAAGACACTTCCAACAGCTGGAAAGACCACAAAAGTACCTCACCAAGAGGATTACTGGCCTAAACATATGTCCTATGCAGCCCGACTGGGAAAACTCCAGCTGTACTCAGTCGCATATTGCTTACTCAGAGGTGATCTCTGCCTGACTTACAAAGTCTTGTCCAACTCAGAATTGATGGACATGCTCCACCTAAAGAAATCCAAGTCACAGCAAGCCACTCGCTCTAGTGAGCTAAACCTCGCCACAACAATAAATAGAACATGCTGGAGGGATAGATTCCTGTCCCAGAGACTCCTCATGCTTTGGAAGAAAATTCCTAACTACATTAGGCATAGCCCCTCACTAACACTCGAGAAACCTTGACGAGTGGATGGGTAACAGAAAATACACCCCTGGGATCACTTCATTGGCTCTTCTTGACAGAGGCTCAGTTAATTAATCAATGGGGCGGCGAAAGCTGACACATTCTGCTAGGCTTATAAATGCCCTCGGGCAGATAGCCTAGCACCTACCTATGAACCTGAGGGAGAGGGTAAGTTACAGGGTTACCTATTATATTCTCGAAAGCCGACAATGTCGAATCCAACATTGTCAACACGAGAACAGCGAAAGTGCAGAACGTCAAATGGATAAACAGAAATCTCCGTAAGAGGAGATTTCCGTTTACTTCAGTGTAGTGCAGTATCATAGTTGGTATATTTAAGTAGTGGGGGATGTGAGGGGCGCAGCCCCCCACGTAGGGAGTGCAGGGGGGCTTGTCCCCCCTGCCTACACCCTTTAGATTTTCTTTTTAAATTATTTTTTTCTGAACATTCAAAATTTTAATGGTGCAATCATTAAAGGTCAACCTTTAGTGATTTGAACCATTAAACTTTCGATGTTCTAATATAGACCCAAGTTACATGAATTTTTATGATTGTTTGCACACCAACACTGATTTTTTGAGGACCACAGTGGATGTTCTGACTGATTCGGTGAATTTTTTACATTTTGACAGTATGATGCCTGTTCATCACAAGAAGGCCCTTGTGAAGAGACAGTTTGTAAGACTGGCCAGGATAGTCACAGATGACATTGAATTTCAACTGGAATGTGACAGTGTCATGAATATGTTTAGTTTGAGAGGATATCCTGAACCCTTTTTGTTGGACATTTTATCAGAAGTTAATGAGAGCAGAAGGGCAGGCCATTTTATGCCGCTTTTAGGGTCTAGGGATAAGGCAGTGCTTAGTTATACACATGGAGAGGAAGTTGTGCATGAGTATAGCAGAGCCCTAATTTTGACATGTAATGATTTCTTTGGGTTGAAATCTATTATCCAAAGGAACTGCAGGTTTTTTAGGGTGAAACATGAACATCTGGAGGTTGTGGGTAAAATGCCTACCATTGTGCACAAAAAATATTTATGTGTTAAGACTCTGCTGGAAAGACCAGCGAGGGACTTGCGACATGGATGGATGGCTAAATGTGGCCACTGTTGCCAGTGCCGTTACATTTGGGAAGGGACATCTGTGGTGATAGAAGGTTACGATGAGATTGATATTCCAAGGAAATTGTATTGTGGCAGTAAGGGGATAGTATACCTGGCGCTTTGTGACCATTGCAGTGCATTTTACATAGGTAAGACTAAGCTTAGTCTGAAGGAAAAGGGTTTAGCAACACCTTTACGATGTTAAGAAAAAGGATGGAAGGAATACACAATACAAGCATATAAAAAAAAAACTCTGAGTCATAGATTCATATTTTTAGTTATTGATCAGGTAGACCTAGGGCAGAGAGGTGGACCACTGGATGATTTTTTGGAATATCAGGAACTTAGATGGCAGTTGAGAACTAATGCCACTATATACCCTGATCTGAATGAAACCACCTCTTTGTCTAGTATTTTAAAACTGAGAGAGCTGCTTTTTTATTTAAAATAAAAAAATTAAAATAAAACAAAATTAAAAAAGTTTTTAAAGCAAGTACTTTATGTATCATTGGTGATGGTTTATCTAGTTAGGAATGTACTTTATGTATGCAGTGGTTATATATATTCCATGGTGACTGATCTGGGGAATGGGATTAGTTAATTAACTTATCACTATACAAAAGTGAGTAGTTGTGAAGAGATGTTCTTAAGTCCTGTTGTACCAAGGATGAAAGTGCTTAATAAAGTGATTTTGTGGACTTAAGCTCCAAAGCCTTCTTTCCCTATAGATTCTGGAGCCCAGTCAGGAACTGGCATTCTGATCTCCACGCCCTTACACTAACAGTATGGTTTCTCTATTCTCAGCGATTGTAAGATACCTGCTCACTTCCCATGTTTGTAAAATTAGCCAGCAGGTTCAGGACTTCTGCTGTATCATTGCCATCATGACATAATAAGGCACGCTACTTATCTCTCTCTCTTTCTCCCCCTGTTTTTCTCCTTTTTGGCCTTCGGGGAAATTTGTTATAAAATATTTGACACCCCTGATTAAATTTGCAGCAATACACTTGTATGCATCTGAGTTCTTCTCCCTGGAACTTAGTTGAAAACTGGTTCTGTTTACCAAGTCGGATCTTCCTGGTAATTAGATGTCAAATAAATAATAGTTAATTATCCATATGGGCTTCTGTTTTGAATATTGGACTCCTTTTCAGCTACTCTTCCTTTCATTTTTCTGGTCACCTCGTTTGAGGAGAAGGTTAGTTTTTCTGTTATTAAACTGTTCTTATCAACTGTATAGATTACTTTTTTTTCTCTGTGAAAATCAGATGTTAAGTTGTCTATCTCGCCTTCATTCTTGCTGGATGGGTTCGGAGCCGATCCTCGGCTCCGACTCGGCCACTCTAAAAGCTCGAGAGTTAGTTCCACCGGCTCGAGGCTCCCCTTATATCCCACAATGCTAGGCGATAATACCCCAGATCTCGTTTGCCGCTACAGCGATCGAGGTGTGTTGTTCAAACCGGCTTCAGGTTAGTTAGTTTAGAGCACTCTAAAACTTAGTTTTACCCCCTTTAACTTGGTTTTTATTCATAATTTTCAAAGTTAAATAGTTTTTTATCCATTCCCTCCAGTTTCTCCACCCTTTTTACCTCAAGAACTTAGGAGTTCTTTCCTTAGGCCTTCGGGCCCTTCCATTCCCTTATTACGAGTAAAGTGTATTTGTGTTGTTTTGTAGGGATCAAAATAAATAGAAATTTAAAACTAAATTTATTAGTTTAATTTAATTTTATATTGGATAGTGTAATCGGTGTGTTTGTGTCTGTGTGGTGATTACACTTTATATCTTTAGTAATGTCTAAGGATTCAAAGGTCTCAGGCTTTAAGAAGTGTGACTCGTGCTGTCAGAAGATGTCTCTGACAGACGGTCACACTTCCTGCGTGGTACTGCCTGGGACCTTTGCACCTGCAGGACTCTTGTGCTGTTTGCCATGGCTTCAGCCCTAGAGTCCTGCAGGAAAGGAAAAATAAGCTTATCTTACGAGGCTTATTGAAACCTGAGGATCCCCCGACTCTATCTTCGGGCAAACCCTCCAAGCCTACTAGGTCGTCGGCTCCAGCTTCTGAGTCGACACCTAGGGCTTCGAAGTCTGCTACAGCATCGGCTCCGGCTGGAGCCGATGAGGCTACAACACTTATTTCTTCTGTTTCCTCGGCTCCGGCCGGAGCCAAGGTATTAGAAATCACTGAGTCGGCTCCGATAAGGTTATCGGAACCGACAACTAGGAAAAGGTCTAGGTCACCGTCTCTTGGCTCCGTTCATTCGGCTCCAGCATCTCCCTTGCTGTCTGAACGGAGCCATAGGTCTCACTCCTCTAGGTCATCGAGACTTTCAGATCATGACCTTCAGAGGGTGGTGAGTCGACTTCTTAAGTCCAAGGCACTGGCCCAAATGCTTCAGAGCCCGACTCATCAGTCGATGCTTAACCCTATTACTCAAAATGTTCCTCCTCCGACTCCTTTGAGTTCAGAGCCGGGGCGTTTAGGACCCTAAACTGTGGCAGCGTCGGAGCCGATACAATTGTCTTCGGCGCCGTCGTCTGCTCCGATTTCTTCTTTGGAGGAATCTCGGCGCTGGACTTCCCTCGTCGGCTCTGAGGGGGTGAGTGGCATCGGACCCTTGTCCGACCCCGCTCTCCCTCTCGGTGCTTCGGCGTTGGTGAGTTCGGCTCCGACATCGGCCTCGGAGCCATCACTGTCGGTGCCGAGGGAGGTTTTCAGCTTTTCGGAGCGGAGACCTCTGGCTCTGCCTGACAGGGGTGCTTTCGAGGTCATGCGGAGTGTGTTGGAACCTGGTTCAACTCCACAGTCAGCTCTGTCCGCCCCTCCCTCCTCGGTGCTTCAGGTAATTTCAACTCACTCCCTCATCCCGGATCGCAGAGAGCCAGCTCCTCAAGAGTCCCCTGTGGGGATCTCCTCCTCTTCCGAGGCCTCTCCTGAATTGGCAGGAGAGCCCCCTAGGAAGAGAAAGTGCAAGAGGAAGCACATAGACTCACCTGAGTCTGTCACCTCTGACACGGATTTAGAGGATTCTGAAGGTTCCCCCCGTTCCCCCTCTGAAGATGTCTCCTTTGCAGACATCCTGGAGATCTTAAAACAGAGGGGGAATTGGCCAGCCCTCAACCCTTCAGAGGATGAATGTGTATCTTGAGGCGTTCGGCTCTCGCCCTTCCACCTCCTGGGTGTCCCTCCTCTTTGACCCCCTCATGCAGGCGGTAGCAAAAAAGGCCTGGACGGCTCCTGACTCTGTGGACCCCACCCCCAGGAGACCTTCAAAGTTTATTACGGCACCAGCAGACAAACAATTTTTGACTAAAGGAGTTTCTGTGGATGCTTTGGTGGTGGCTGCTGCCACCAAGAAGGAACTAGCTGATCCTTCAGTGCCTGTCCATCCTCCTAACAAGGAATCTAGGTCTATGGATAGGTACGGGAAGCGGATGTTCTCGTCAGCGACCTTTTCTATGCGTTCGCTGAACTACCTCTGTCATTTCACTCGTCTTCAGAGAGACTTGATCAAGGAAGCGAGTGATATGTTAAAGGATCCAACAGCTGCGGGTTTTCAGGATAAGATGAACGCTCAGCTGGCTACCCTCAATTCGATAGCTGACTCCTCCATGCGCCTCCTTTCATATGCGGCTGATGGAGCGAGCAGAGCTGCAGGTACAGGCGTGGCCTTACGCCGGCATGCCTGGATGCGGCTATGCAATTTTACGGACCCTTTCAAGACGTCTTTCACTAACTCCCCGTTTGATGGATCGTCTCTTTTTGGTCCACAAGTGAAAGAAACCCTGACAAGGTGCGAGACTGATGGCAAAACTCTTTCTGCCGTCGGAGTCCGTTTTTCTACTCCTTCTAGGCCTTACCCCAAGGGCCAGAAGGGTGGAAAGATGTGGTTCCGCAAACAATCTCAAGGAGCTTTGCCTGACGCACAGAGTCGGTTCCCCTCTAGAGGCAGAGGGGGGAACAATAATGGTAGACGCCGCCCTAGAGGCAGGGGGGGGCCGCAGAACCAGGGCAATCGAGAAACCTTTTCTGACAAGCCCTTTCAACATCCCTGAGGTGTTGCCGTCTGTCCACCTTCGGAGGCAGTCGGGGGAAGATTATCACTGTACCCAGAAGCCTGGCGATCCCTAACTCAAGACAAGTGGGTACAGTCTATCATTTCCGAAGGCTATTTCCATCCCTTTCTTTCGCATTCCAAAACAATCAAAAAAGTCCCTTCCAAATGTTCCACCCGCTCAAAGGAAGCAAGCAGTGTTAGAAATTTCAAAGTTGCTTGCAAAAAGAGCCATTCAACCAGTTCCAGCAGACCAGCAAGGATCCGGAATCTACTCCAAATTCTTTTTGGTTCCAAAGAAAACAGGGGACTGGAGACCAATTTTGGATCTCAGCAACTTGAACAAGTCTGTCAAGAAAAAGTTTCGGATGGTCACGCTGCAGTCCATCCTACCCCTATTGGGGAAGGACAACTGGATGTGCTGTATAGACCTCCAGGATGCGTACTATCATATAGAAATGAACAGACACTCCAGGAGATTTCTCCGCTTCAGGTTGGGAACCATTCATTTTCAATTCAGAGCCCTGCCCTTTGGACTCACCACAGCCCCCCGGGTGTTTACCAAATGCATGGCAGTGGTCGCCTCTCATCTGAGACGTCAAGGATTCCAGGTGTTTCCATACTTAGACGACTGGCTCCTTACAGCCCCCACCAAGCATCTTCTACTACTTGCCAGAGGCTACACTTTTCGCACATGTCGAAATCTAGGTATCTCAATAAATTGTGAAAAGTCTGTTTTGTCACCTTGTCATGCTATTACCTTCATAGGCGCAAATCTAGACACAGTCAGCATGTCAGCCAGACTCACAGACCAGAGGATAGCAGACATACACAAACAGGTCTCTTCTCCTCCACAGCAACAAAATCAGAGCCCGACTGGTCCTGAAAGTTCTAGGGATCATGGCAGCTGCTATCCCTCATCTTCTATTAGCCAGATTTCACATGAGAATCTTACAATGGATGCTCTTCACACAATGGTCATACCAACAACTTCCGATGTCCCACACCATTGTGATAACTCAAGCATGCAGGAATCACCTCTTTTGGTGGATTACATCCCCCCAGCTCTTCCTAGGAAGACCCTTTGTTCCTCCCCCTCTGGTTGCTACTCTGACAACGGACGCCTCCCTGATCGGGTGGGGGGGGCATTATCAGGGCAGGACGGTCCAGGGCATATGGCAACCTTACGAATGCCACTTGCATATAAATGTTCTAGAGATGAGAGCAGTGCTTGTAGCGTTGCAGGCCCTTCAAGACTCTTCCGACAGGAACGATAGCAATTCAGACGGACAATATGTCTGTAGTGTGGTATATCAACAAACAAGGCAGAACCAGATCCTACCCCCTATGTCGAGAGGCACTCAGACTGTGGCAATGGGCGATTTCTTCTCAGCGGTTTCTGATAGCAACGCACATTCCCGGGAAGTCCAATGTCATTGCGGACAAATTGAGCAGAGCTATTCTCATGCCTCACGAGTGGTCTCTGAAAAATTCAGTGTTGGAGAAAGTTTTTCTAAAGTGGGGCCAGCCTTGCTGCGACCTTTTTGCTACTCCCCAAAACAGCAAGTGCGAAAATTATTTCACACTCTTTCCCCAACCAGGCCATCCCAGCAGAGACGCTCTAGTCCAAGATTGGCCCCGGGGACTTCTGTATGCCTTTCCTCCCTTCCCACTGATTTCTCAATTGATACAGAAAGCCATTGCTCAGAAAGCTTCCATGATCCTCATTGCTCCATACTGGCCTCGACAGGTTTGGTTCCCATTTCTACACCATTTTCTGTTGGAGCAACCCTGGCATCTGGACCCAGTTCCAGATCTTTTGATCCATCAGTCGGGTCAGTTACATCGCTCCCTCCCTTCTCTGAACCTCACTGCATGGTTCCTCCAATTCCAACCCTAGCCAGGCTTCCTCTAATATCTCACTCAGTTCGAGATATTTTAATAGCGTCCCATAAAACCTCCACTCGGAAGATTTATCTTAGTAAGTGGAAACGTTTTTCCTATTGGGCGCAGGGAAGGAACATAGACCCTTTCACTGCTTCTATTCAATCGGTCCTTGATTTCTTAGCCAAACTTTTCCATTCAGGTTCGTCTCCTACTCTTAAGGTCCAATTGGCAGCTATATCTAACTTTCATGTTGGAATCTCAGAGTCTGCCATCATGTCTCACAAACTTTGCAAAGCCTTTTTGAAGGGAGTTTTTCTTCTCAAGCCTCCTATTAGAAATCCTCCTCCTTCTTGGGACCTTAACTTGGTTCTGACATCTTTGATTCTTCCCCCTTTTGAACCTGCGGCTTCGTGTTCGATGAAATTGCTATCCTGGAAAACACTCTTTTTGGTAGCCATTACTTCGGCTAGAAGAGTCTCTGAACTTCATGCACTCTGTAGTCGATCCCCTTACCTTTTGTTTCATAAGGATAGGGTATCCTTACGTACCAACCCATCCTTCTTACCCAAAGTAGTCTCTCAGGCAAACCTAAATCAAAACATTGACCTTCCTGTGTTTTTTCCAAACTATTCTAATAGGTCAGAACAAAAATTACATTGGCTAGATGTTCATCGACAATTAAGGTATTACTTAGACAGGACCAAACAAATCAGAAAGTCTGACCAACTGTTTGTTTCTTATGCAGAAGGCAGAAAGGGCCTTCCAGTTTGAAAGTATCTCTCCAGATGGCTTACATCTTTGATTTCTTTTGTATATGAGATCAGGCATCAAAAGTTACCAAACAAACCTAAGGCTCATTCAATTAGAGCTTTGGCTACTTCCATAGCTTTCCAAGACAGGCTGCCTATTGATACGATTTGTGCTGCAGCTACTTGGGCTACTCCTCATACTTTTATTTCTCACTATAAGTTGGATTTAGCTTCTAGACACAGAGCCAACTTTGGTTCCACTGTACTCAAGAGTCTGTTCCGATAGGCCACCCGGGACAAGGTGCTAGGGACGCGGTCCCATCCAGCAAGAATGAAGGCGAGATAGACAGCTTAACATATAGAAGTTATGTACCTACCATAACGTTCCATGTTAGTTGTCTTCTTCTGCTTCTTCTTGCCCCCTCCTTCCCCCTAGCCTGGACAGACCTAGAGGAGTTTGATTGTGACCTTTTCTTCTTACCACCTCTATTTGTTTTTATGTGTATACTGTGATATGTATATATTCCCTCATCAGGTTTTAGGTCACCTTCTTTCTGTCACTTTATAGAGGTGGGTTCCCCCTTCCAGTGTATCTGGATTTTTTTCCTGGCTGGGCCTAGCTTACAAACGAGATCTGAGGTAGTATCGCCTAGCATTGTGGAATATAAGGGAGCCTCGAGCCGGTGGAACTAACTCTCGAGCTTTTAGAGTGGCAGTGGGCGAGGATGCTCGAACCCATCCAGCAAGAAAGAAGGCGAGAAGAAGACAACTAACATGGAACGTTATGGTAGGCACATAACTTCTAATGTTAAGTTGTCAATCGCACCTTCATTCTTGCTTGATGGGTTCGGAGCCGATCCTCGGCTCTGACTCGGCACTTTGCTAAGCTCGAGAGTCACTTTTACCAGCTCGAGGCAGCCCCATATCCCATGATGCAAGGCGGTAAGTACCAGATCTCGTTTCTCGCTGATGAGGTCCTCCTTTTACCAGCTCCTGGTAAGTGTTTTATATTAAACTGCTTTTAGCCCCTTTTCACTTTTAAACTTAATATCTTTAGTTTATATTAAGCCCCTTTTTGACTAAAATTACCCTTCATCCTTAATTTTTTTAGTCAGGCCTTCCTTTCCTCCCACCCCCCCCACCCCCCTGTCAGGGGGTGTGTGTGTGTGTGTGTGTGTGTGTGTGTGTGTGAGGTTTTACTTTTTAACTCTATTTTAGTAGTTTGTTTGGGACTGTGTGGTTCTGTGTTTGTCCACTATGTCCAAAGAGCAGAGGGTCTCAGGCTTTAAGAAGTGTGACTCGTGCTGTCAGACGATGTCTCTGACAGATGGTCACACTTCTTGTTTATACTGCCTGGGACCTCTCCACCTGCAGGACTCCTGTGCGATTTGTCATTCCTTTAGCCAGAGAGTCCTGCAGGAAAGGAGAAACAAATTGATTTTAAGGGGACTCCTTAAACCGGAGGGCTCCCCGGCCAAATCGGCTCCGGGTAAGCCTTCTAAGTCTAAGGCCCAGGCTTCTGTTTCCAAGCCTTCGGCCTTGGCTCCGACTTTGTCGGAGTCAAGATCGGCTCCGGCTGGAGCCAATCCGACATTGGCTAAATCTTCGGCACCGATGGCTATTGGTGCCGATACTTCTTTGGTCACCATGATGTCGGTTCCGAGTTCTGGCTCCGACCACCATGTGGCCCAGGCTTCGGTGTCGGCGCCGACCGGCTCCGACACCACTACTTCGGTGCCTGCATCGGCTCCGGCTGGAGCCGAAGCGTCTAGATCTTCTCTCGGAGCCGAAAAGTTATCGGCTCCGAGTGGATCAGTAGTCTTGTCGGCTCAGATGGTTCCTTCGAGGAAGAGGTCCAAGTCTCCCTCGTTGGAGCCGATTCTGTCGGCTCCGGCCTCACCTCTTCTTTCAGAACAGAGCCATCGGAGCCGATCATCTAGGTCGTCCAGGTTATCGGACCATGATTTAGAGAGGGTGGTAAGTAGATTACTAAAATCACAGGCACTGGCCCAGATGCTTCATATTAGTCCACACCCTCTTCAAGTTCCTCCTTTGACTCTACCCCAGAGTTTGGAGCCGGAGTCTATGGGGATAGTTACTGCTATGGCTGAGGGGCAGATACCCCCCCCCCTTCTGCACCCTCGGCATCTACTCTTATCTCCTCTTCGAGACCTTCCTTGGAGGGATTTGGTGGTCGGGCTTCCGTGGTCTCCTCTGAGGGGGTGAGTGGCATCGGACCCTTGTCCGACCCCGCTCTTCCCCTTGGAGCCTCGGCCTTGGTGAGCTCTGCTCCGACATCTGCCTCTGAGCCTTCCCTTTCGGTGGGCCCGGGAGTCCCGGTTTCTTCGGAACGGGTTCTCTCGGATCTCCCTGGGAGGGGGGCCTTCGAGGTGATGAAGAGTGTGCTGACCACTGGGCTCAGTCAGCAGTCTATTCCCTTAGCTCCTCCCTCTACAGTGCCTGTCGATATCTCTTCCATCTCTCTTGCTCCCGGACCTAGAGATCCACCGCCTCAGGTTTCCCCACTGGGAATAAACCCCTCTTCCGAGGATTCTCCTGACCAGTCAGGAGATCCTCCGCGCAAGAGGACTTGTAAGAGGAAACACCTAGACTCCCCTGAGTCTATCACTTCAGATACCGACTTAGATGAGTCAGAGGGATCCCCAAGATCCCCCTCTGAGGATGTCTCCTTTTCAGACATCCTAGAACTCCTAAAACAGAGGGGAAACTGGCCCTCCACAAATCCCTCTGAGGATGAGTCGGTATACCTAGAGGCGTTTGGATCTCGACCCTCCACCTCCTGGGTGTCTCTGCCTTTCGACCCCCTTATGGAGGTTATTGCTCGAAAGGCTTGGGCTGCTCCTGACTCTGTAGAGCCAGTTCCTAGGAGGCCATCTAAATTTATTACAGCCCCTTCTGAAAAGCAATTCCTTACTAAAGGTGTCCCTGTTGATGCCATGGTGGTGGCGGCCGCCACTAAGAAGGAACTTGCAGATCCTTCAGTACCAGTCCATCCTACTAATAAGGATTCTAGGACCATGGATAGGTATGGCAAGCGGATGTTCTCCTCAGCGACCTTTGCCATGCGCTCGCTGAACTACTTATGTCACTTCACCAGACTCCAAAGGGACATCCTTAAGGAGCTAGGTGAAGTAGTGCAGGATCCTACGGCTGCAGGGGCTCAAGAGAAAATTGCTTCTCAGCTAGGAATCCTTAATTCTATAGCTAACTCCTCCATGCGACTGATATCATATGCAGCAGATGGAGCGAGTAGAGCCGCAGGTACAGGAGTGGCTCTTAGACGTCAATCCTGGATGCGGCTCTGTAATTTTGCAGATCCCTTTAAGGCGTCCTTCACAAATTCTCCCTTTGATGGGTCAGCATTGTTTGGCCCTCAAGTGAAGGATACATTGACCAGGTGTGAGCAGGACGGCAAGACTCTTTCTGCCGTGGGTCCGTTTTCTACCCCTCTAGACCTTACCCCAAAGGTCAGAAGGGCGGAAAAATGTGGTTCCGCAAATCCCAGGGAGTCACGCCGGACGCACGTGGTCAGTTTACCCCTAGAGGCAGAGGGGGTCCACAAAACCAGGGAAGCAGAGAGCCTCTCTCTGACAAGCCCTTCTAGCATCCCTGAGATGTTGCCCGACTGTCCATCCTTGGAGGCAGTCGGGGGAAGACTATCGCTGTACCCAGAAGCCTGGCGTTCCCTCTCTCAAGACAGATGGGTACAGTCGATTATATCCGAGGGTTACAAAATTCCTTTCGAGGAAAGTCCTTTCTCTCACAAAAATTCCCTTCCAGATGTACCACCCGGTCTAAGGGAAGTTGCAGAGTCAGAAGTATTAAAGCTTCTACAAAAAAGAGCCATTCAGCCAGTTACAACAGACCATTCAGAGCCGGAATCTACTCAAGATTCTTTTGGTCCCCAAAAGACGGGAGACTGGAGACCAATATTGGATCTCAGCAGACTCAACAAGTCTGTGAGAAAGACAAGATTTCGAATGGTCACACTTCAATCAATTTTGCCCTTCCTAGAGAAGGACAACTGGATGTGCTCAGTAGATCTTCAGGACCCGTACTATCACATAAAAATTCACAGACGCTCCAGAAGATTTCTCCGCTTTCGGCTGGGGTCCAGTCATTTTCAATTCAGAGCCCTGCCCTTTGGTCTCACTACAGCCCCCAGAGTGTTCACCAAATGTATGGCAGTGGTCACGGCTCACCTGAGACGTCAAGGATTCCAGGTGTTTCCGTATCTCGACGACTAGCTCCTTTCAGCCACCACCAGGCATCAACTTCTTCAAGCCAGGGATTACACACTAAATCTCTGCACTCGATTAGGAATTTCGATCAACTACGAAAAATCCTCCTTATTGCCCTGCCAGTCTATTACCTTCATAGGTGCAAACTTAAACACTGTTCGGATGTCAGCAACCCTCACAGACCAAAGAATCTCAGATATACAAAGTCACGTGAGGATCATCCTTGCCAGCAAAGAGGTGCAAGCCAGAATGGTTCTGAAGGTGTTGGGACTCATGGCCGCGGCTATTACCCTTCTTCCCCTGGCCCGCTTCTACATGCGTCTGCTTCAATGGATGTTGTTCACTCAGTGGTCTTACCAACAACTTCCAATGCGTCACCAAATCCTGGTGACACAAATTTGCAAGAATCATCTTTCATGGTGGATTACTTCCTCCCAGATTCACCAAGGCAGACCCTTTGTATCCCCGGCCCCGGTAGCCACTGTCACTACGGACGCCTCCCTGATGGGGTGGGGGGGTCATTATCAGGGCAGGATGGTTCATGGGACGTGGCATCCGTTCGAATACCACCTGCACATAAATGTCCTAGAGATGAGAGCAGTGCTTTTAACGTTGCAAGCTCTCAACGACTTTCTTCCCTTGGGAACAATTGCAGTTCACACAGACAACATGTCTGTAGTATGGTATATCAACAAACAGGGCGGAACCAAGTCCTACCCCTTGTGTCGAGAAGCTCTCAGACTTTGGCAATGGGCGATCTCCTCTCATCGGTTTCTGGTAGCAACGCATATCCCTGGGAAAACCAACATTCTAGCGGACAGATTGAGCAGAGCTATTCTCATGCCTCACGAGTGGTCTCTCAAACAATCTATAGTGGAGGAGATTTTTCTAGAATGGGGCCGCCCATGTTGCGATCTTTTTGCTACTCCCCAAAACAGCAAATGCCCAGACTTCTTTTCTCTCTTCCCACTGCCAGGCCATCCCCCCAGAGGCGCTGTAACCCAGGATTGGCCCCAGGGACTTCTTTATGCCTTTCCTCCCTTTCCGCTGATTCCACAAGTACTCCAGAAAGCCACCGTTTTGAGAGCCAAAATGATTCTCATTGCTCCCTATTGGCCTCGACAAATTTGGTTCCCGTTCCTCCATCGTCACCTTTTGGTGCATCCGTGGCATCTGGACCCAGTGCCAGACCTTCTGATTCACCAATCGGGTCAGCTGCACCGGTCTATCCCTTCTCTCAACCTCACAGCATGGTTGCTCCACTTCCTTCCTTAGCCAGGCTTCCTATGATCTCTAATCCCGTTAGGGATATCATAGTGGCTTCCCTAAAATCCTCTACTAGAAGGATTTATACCAGCAAATGGAAACGCTTCTCTTGTTGGGCAAAAGCTAAAAATATAGATCCTTTTACTGCCCCTGTTCAAGCAGTCTTGGATTTCTTAGCGGAAATCTTTCACGCGGGCTCCTCATCTTCCACGGTCAAAGTTCAGTTGGCTGCTATCTCAAACTTTCATGTTGGGTTTGCAGATCACAACATTATGTCCCACAGGCTTTGTAGAGCCTTTCTAAAAGGAATCTTTCTCCTGAAACCTCCAGTCAGGAGTCCTCCTCCTCAATGGAACCTAAATCTAGTGCTGACATCCTTGATTCTTCCTCCCTTCGAGCCAGCTGTTTCATGTTCCCTGAAATTTCTTTCATGGAAAACACTCTTCCTTGTTGCTATTACCTCGCAAGGAGTGTCTGAACTTCATGCTCTCTGTTCGTCCCCTTATTTGATCTTCCACAAAGACAGGGTATCCTTGAGAACTAATCCAACCTTTTGCCTAAGGTGGCCTCGAAAATAATTTGAACCAATCTATTGACCTCCCTGTATTTTTCCCTAATTACTCAAACAGATCGGAACAGAAATTACATTATCTTGATGTTCACCGCCAACTCAGATATTATTTGGACAGAACAAAACAATTCAGGAAATCCTATCAGCTCTTTCTTTCTTATGCTGATAACAAGAAAGGCCTTCCTGTCTCCAAAGTGACCTTATCTAGATGGCTTTCTTCCGTCATCTCTGAAATCTATCAGCTCAGGGGAAAACAGCTGTGCTCGAAACCTAAAGCGCATTCAACCAGAAGCTTAGCCACTTCCACAGCCTTTCAGGCTAGACTTCCATAAGACACTATTTGTGCAGCAGACACTTGGGCCACTCCTCATACCTTTGTTTCTCATTACAAATTGGATTTGGCCTCCAGGGATAGAGCCAGTTTTGGCTCTACAGTTCTCAAGAGTCTGTTCCATTGAGCCACCCAGGATAGAGGTGCTAGGGATGCGGTCCCATCAAGCAAGAATGAAGGCGAGATTGACAACTTAACATTGAGAAGTTATGTACCTACCATAACGTTCCATGTTAGTTGTCTTCTCACCTTCTTTCTTGCGACCCACCCTCCTGCCCCCTGGCCTGGACAGACCTTTTTCTCCCTACATGGAAGAATGCTTCTTAAGACCAGACAGTTCTGGTCTTCCTTACCCATCCTTCAGGTTTTTCTGCCTTTCTTTCCTTCTGGGAAGTTTTTATGCTAGGTGTTATTGCCTATAGATAACAAACGAGATCTGGGTACTTACCGCCTTGCATCATGGGATATGGGGCTGCCTCGAGCTGGTAAAAGTGACTCAAGAGCTTAGCAAAGTGCCGAGTCGGAGCCGAGGATCGGCTCCGAACCCATCAAGCAAGAAAGAAGGCGAGAGAAGACAACTAATATGGAACGTTATGGTAGGTACATAACTTCTCATTTCCTTTCCTTGACTACTTCCAGAAAGTGGTAAGTTTTCATCTGACAGGAAGCTTGCTACATAGAGCTTCCATAAAAATTCCATTTTTCTCTTCGGATCTCATGGTTATTCTTCAGAAACTGACACAGAAAGCCTTGAACCGATGAGTGATGGTAATATGAGATGTTCTTCGTGTTTCACTGTTGCAGTCGTCACATTTGGGTTATACTGCCAGGGGTAGCCCTCAGGCGGCCCGAATACCAGAGGCTTAGTATTTCTTCGTCGGTTGCTGTCACTCCGGGACTGACATCAGGTAGTCAGTGGTATAAAATCAGGCAGCTGACGCCATTATATTAGTCTTTCTTGCTGAGGAGCCCGAAGCAGAAGCAGTTTGCATGAGTGCCAGTTGGCCGCTACCAGACTTTTTGTTTCCGAATTGAAGTTGAAGTCTTCTAAAGCTAAGTACCCTGTTGGGGATCCTTTTTTCTTGCTCTAACCGATGTCAGAAAAAGTTAACAATTGTCTCTTCTGTGGAAAGCAAATACCACACCGAGACTTCCATTCTTACTGCATCACCTGTTTAGGCCTGACCATGGCATACCTTGCTGTCGCTTTTCTGCTTTGTTCAGTGCCAGAACTATACGTCGTTAGGCCCTTATTGTAGGTAGATATGTTCGCTCTCAGTCCTCGAATTACAATATGGCTTCGGTAAGCCATCCCACAACTGATCTTCCGAAAAAACTTAAGGATAAAGACAGAGACAGACCACACAGGTCCAAAACTGCCGATGACTCTTCCACTAAGCTAGTCGTCAGTTCTCTGGTCCTTAGGGAGGTGCTTTTGCAGCCCCTGATGCCCGCTTCTGTGGATTCGCAGGCTGCTACCAAGACTCTTTCGGAGGCCGGTATGCCACGAGACTCTTCTTCGACTAAGGATCCTGCGGATGTCTCTACCTTGGATGGGTTCGAAGCCACTAAGCAGGCACCGGCTTCTAAGGAAGTACTTCGTACTACCGATACTCTACATAGACTGACGACGACTTTTGAATCTTCAGTTCTTTCTAAAACTACAGTTTCTAAGTCCCAGAGTACGAACTACAACCAAAAGGTCGACGACCCAAGGTCAGGCACCTGCTTCCTTGCCTCAATCTTAAATGCTTAAAATGGCAGAAGACCTTATTATGCTTATTAGGGGAAGCCAGGTTACCCCTTTCAAAAGAAAGAGATTTGTCCCTTGTAGTTTTATCTGAACAGGAGTCTGATAACTCTGATGCTTCTGAATATGAAGACTTGCAACCCCTCTCTGCTTATGAGGATTCTGATGCAGAGGAATCCATTCCTTTTGCCTCTCCACCCGAGGATTTTTCTTTTGGGGAAACGCTTCATACTTTAAGGGAGCATTTTCAATGGGAATGTCAAGACTATCCTTAGTCAAAAAAGAGACTCGGGGGAATTCTTAGATTTACCACAGCACAGACCTTTGGCCATTCCTGCTGTCCCGGTTGTTGTGGATGATGTTTTTATGGAATCTAGTTCAACTCCTGACACCCTTCCTCCTGCTCCCAGGAAACCTGACTGGTATTAGACTCCCTGACTCTCTCAAATTCATTTTCAAAAATCCTACTGCTGAACCAGAGGTGATCTCTCAGGGACCTAAAGGAATTAAAGCAACCTCAGCTAAGAATCCCGCCCCCTCAGACAGGGATTCCAGAGCTTTAGACAGATGGGGTAAAAAAGTATGCACCTCTGCTACTCTTGCAATTAGAGCATTAACTTGTCAATTCCACATGCTGAAATTTCAGCAGCATTCCATGGAACTCTTCAAACAAAAAATATCTTCCTTTCCTGCTTGTGCAGAAAATAGTTACAAGAGCTAAATCATTCTGCAAGCCAAGTTACTAAGCTAAGCACACCTTGCAATGTGGCTTTGATGCCCTAGAAGCATCTTGCAGGGCAGCAGTCACTGGTTCTGTCCTTAGAAGGCATGCTTGGCTTAAAGAACAGACCTTGCCAGACCATGTCAAATCCAAATTATTGGACGTGCCATTGAATAAAGACAATTTATTTGGCACCAAGGCAGAAGAGGTCTTAAAAAGATGGAAAAGATAAATCTACGCAGACAGACTTCCTACAGGTCCAGCCTCCGAGGTTCAGTAGGCATTACCCTTCCAAGCACTGGTCCTTCTTGCCCCCTCCAGGCCCACTCAGCCCAGACCCAGGGGAAACAGATCTGCCCAGACAGCAGCCCCAGGGAATGCAGAGATCTAAGTAATGGAGTTCCTCCTCTTCAAAAACAGGGAATGCAAAGCCACCCCCTTTTGGTAAGAATTCACAATGACTTTACACCTCCACCCCTTACCTCTGCCCACCTGTTTGTGCCCCTAGGAGGAAAACTCTCCTTCCATGCAAGCAACTGGGCCTCTATTACCAATGACCGATGGGTCCTCAACATAGTGTCCAAGGGATATAGATTTTATTTCCACACTCTGCCAACCCCAAAAGGGTTCCCAGATCTTCCTCTAAAGCAATGGGCAGAGGCCAAAAAGCAAGTCCTTTCTCTGCTCTCCATGAGGGCAATACAACATTTTCCTGCAGACCAGATAGGCCAAGGTTTCTATTCCAGACTCTTCCTGGTACCCAGAAAAGAGGGCACCTGGCACCCGATCCTCAGTCTATCCATTCTAAACACCTTTCTGGTGATACCAAAATTCAGAATGCTCACTCTCCAGCAGCTTCTACCTATGCTTTACAAGGATGCTTGGTTAGCCACCCTAGACCTAAAAGAGGCCTACCTACACATCCCAATCAGGGAATATTGCAGGAAATATCTACATTTCAGGGCAGGATCTATGCACTTTCAGTTCTCTGTGCTTCCCTTTGGCTTATCCACTGCTCACAGAGTTATCACAAAATGCCTGGCTCCAGCCATTGCATTTTGCTTACAAAGAAATATTCAAATTAACTCCTACTTAAATGTTTGCCTGATTCGGGCAGTCAGGAAAAGCTGTTACAGCACCTGACCTTTGTAAAGGACCTACTGACCTCCCTGAGGTATGCTGTCATTGAAAAGAAATCAAAACTAGTCCCCACACAAAAAATTGTATTCCTGGGAGCAAGCCTGGACACAGCATCCCATATGGCATTCCTTACTCCAGAAAAACAAGCATACCTGACATACTACTTCTCTCAACTAGCCATCAGGACCCAGTTTAACTGCAAGGAAAATCCTGCAAGCTCTAGGGTTCATGGCTTCCTGCATCTTACTCATTCCATATGCCAGACTGCATATGAGGAAACTACAATGGTACCTAAAAACCTTTGGTGTCAGCACTCTTAAGACCTGGAAACTCGCATACCAGTGATACCTTGTCTAAGGAAGGACTGTCTTTTGTGGGTAGCAGCTTGCAACCACAACCAGGGACTTCCCTTCTCACAACCCACGTCGCCCAGACCCTCACCACAGACTCATCAGACTATGCTTGGGGTGTACACCTGGATGGCAGGTGGATTCAGAGCCACTGGAGCACAAATCAAATGCATCTGCAAATCAACCAAAAAGAGATGTTAGCTGTTTAGTACACCATGTCAGCCTTCAGACCCCTACTCTGTCCAGGGACGCTACTGATCAAGACAGACAACACCATAGTGATGTGGTATATCAACAAGCAGGGAGGGACGCAATCTTATCCTCTCTGCAGGCTCGCCATGATCCTTTGGCACACAGCCTCAGCCATGCATCTACACCTGCTAGCACAATTCCTGCCAGGCTCTCAAAACTCTCTGGCAACTTAAGCAGAAACCTGCTAGACTACACGAGTGGCATCTAGACCACATCACCTTCAACCTTGTAATCCAGAAATGGGGCACCCTGAAGGTCGACCTCTTTGCCTCCCACTCCAATCAGCTCAGAAAATTCTACACCAGGAAACCTCACAGCAAGGCCTGGAAAGTAGATGCCTTATCCTTCCAGTGGGTGAACTTCTCGGTCTATGCATTTCCCCCCTCTACCACTCATATCAGGGGTACTGCTCAAAATAAGGGAGAAAAAGCAGAGGTCAATCCTGATTGTCCCAGACTGGCCATGCCAGCACTAGTACCCACTGCTGCGCAGCCTGTCACCCCTGCCACCATGGCACCTACCTCAAATCCCTACACTCCTGACTCAGTGGAATGGATAATTCATGCATCCCCAATTGCAGACCCTCAACCTGGCAGCCTGACTTATTCCCTGACCACTCCTCAAGTTGCCAGCCTAAGCAAACAAGTTGTAGATGTTATACGTGAGGCCAGATGCCCCAGCACTAGGAAATCTTATGCTGACAAGTGGAAAAGGTTTTGCATGTGGATCCAGGGTAAGGGAGCTGGAATGGCACAGTCCCTCCCTACTTCTCATCCTGGATTACCTGGCAGACCTACTACACAGGGGTCTATCCTTCTCTTCTATTAAAATTCATGCCTCTGCCATCTCTGCTCATTACAGCACAGAGCCTCCTCTCTTTTCACACACTCTTATCAAACAGTTCTTAAGGGGGACTAACAACTTAAGGCCACCCAGAAGAGCTCCTATCCCAGCTTTGGACCTTAACTTTGTGTTGGAAAAGCTCACCCCCCCCCCACACACACATCCCACCCCTTTAATCCTGCAGCTTCAGCAGAATTAAAACTTCTGTCTTGGAAAACAGCCTTGCTTCTGGCCATCAGTTCAGCTAGAAGAGATTCAGAGCTACAGGCATTCATGGCTGTAGAGCCCTTCATCATTTTCCATGCTGACAGAGTTTCACTCAGGACTAACCATGCCTCATGCCTAAAGTGGTGTCCAGTGTGGCTCTCAACCAATCCATACATTTGCCCCCCTACTTCCCTAATCCACGAAACAAGGGGGGAAAGGATTCTGCACTCTTTAAATGTGCACTGACAGCTCATATTCTAACTGGACAGGATTAAATCTTTCAGAAAAACTGATCAATTGTTAGTCAGTTTTGCAGCAGGAGCAGAGGGCAAGGTCATATCCAAACAATTTCCAAATGGATAGCACACTGCATCCATTTTTGCTAGAGGCAGCATGTGAAACCACCCCCAAAGGGGGGGGGGGGGTCAGGACACATTCCACCAGAGCAACCTCCACCTCTGCGGCATTTCTCAAAGGGGTCCGCACCAGGGACATCCTAGAGGCTGCAGCATGGACTTCTGTTCATACCTTCACCAAGCATTACCACCTGCCTATCTTTTCCAAATCCAAGGCAGGCTTTGCCACCGCAGTCTTGTAGGCCATCCTAACCAGCACACAGTCTTCTTGACTGCCTCCACCCATTTTTTCAGCTGTGGGAATCAACCCAAATGTGATGACTGCAGTAGTGAAACACGAAGAATATAGTCCAGTTGTGTACACTTACCATAAATGTAAATGTTCAGTCCTGGATGTCCTTCAAGGATGCATCTGCAGTCTTTACAAATGGGTTGTCCTGTCATCAGGCAGCCCTTCGGTCGGCCGGATTCCAAAGTCTGGGTCTGGCTTCGGCTGGTGTCGCACTTCACCCGACGTCATTGCGGCAGTTATTCGAGTATAAAGGCATCAGCCGACGCCATTTTCCTCAGTCTTTCTTGCCGCGTGGCGCCCGAAGCAGAAGCTGTTCGCAAGTGCCGGTCGGTCAGATCCAGAGATTACTACTACCGAATACTACTTCGAAGACTTCTATAAAGCTAAGTACCCCGTTGGGGACTCTTTCTTGCCTCAGCCGATGTCAGAGAAAGTTAATAACTGTTTATCTTGTGGGAAACAAATACCTCATAAAGATTTCCACTCTATTGCATACATTGTTTAGGCCCAGACCACGACATAGCAGCTTGTCTAGCCTGTGCTTCTTTTAACCGGGCGGACGCTTAGACGTTGATCGGACTTTGCTGAACAGATTTTCGCCTCGATTTTGCCTACATTATGCCGTTGGATCCTCCGACTACGCAAATAACCAAAAACGCAAAAAGGACCGACACTCGTGGTCCGCGGTTTCGTCCGAAACCGCTTTTAAGCAAACCACGAGTGTCTCAGTTTCGCAAGCGGTTCTTTCTTCAGCCGATAACTTGCCTTCTACCGAGGCCTCTTCTAACCTGGTAGAAACGGCTTCTGAAATCCAACCTTCTGTTGCGGTTTCACAGGATTTATCAGACACCATTCCCCTGGATATTTCTACCCCTGCACGTGGAGCTGCTAGGCCTCCTCCAGCTATGTCTATTAAGGCCTTTGCCAGGGCTAAAGCAGCCAAAGCATCAAAACCTGTGCCTGCCAAGCCCCCCTCTCACAGGCCCAGCACCAGCTCCCATATGCTTTCTTTGGCTGAGGATCTCATCTCTTTAATTCGTGGAGCCCAGCCTTATCCAGACAGGGCCTCTCTCCCGCCTCCAGAAAAGAGGCCTAGAGCAGAGCCCCCTGAGCCAGTATCCACAGATGATTCCTCTGATGACTCAGAACATACAGACCCTCCTGAGGCTTCTTATTCTCCTTACGAAGACTCTGATGCTGAGGAGTCCATCCCTTCAGCCTCTCCTCCTGAGGAATTTTCCTTTGGGGAAACTTTGCATGCTATGAGGGAACAATTTCAGTGGCAGGGCCAAGATTTCTCAGACTCTAGAAAAAGGCTTAGGACCTTTCTACATTTGCCACAGCATAGGCCTTTAGCTATACCTCCAGTTCTTTCTGTTGTTGATGATGCATTTAATGATGCTTGCACTGTTCCTGATACTTTACCTCCGGCTCCTGCTAAGCCCGATAGGTACTACAGGGTCCCGGACACTCATCACCACTTATATAAGGCTCCTTTTGCAGATCCAGAGACTATCTCCCAGGGCCCTAAAGCTGTAGCAGCTACTTCTTCTAAAAACCCCCTCCCCTCTGAAAGGGAATCCAGGTCCTTAGAGAGATGGGGTAAAAAAGTTTACACCTCTGCTACTTTGTCAGCTAAAGCTTTGAACTGCCAATTTCATATGATTCAATATCAAGAGTTTATGCTTGACCAGTTGACTAAAAAGCTGTCCTCTGAAGAATCTTTAGATAAAAAGTATGTTCAAGAAATGGTACATAACATACAGCAGGTTAGTAACCATTTTTTAAAATGTGGCTATGATGCACTGGAGGCTTCCTTTAGATCAGCCATGACTGGCACAGTTATCAGGAGGCATGCATGGTTGAAAGAACAGGCATTACCAGACCATGTCAAATCTAAGCTTTTGGATGCACCTATGGACAAGGTCAATTTATTTGGTTCCCCTGCACAGCAGGTACTAAAAAAGATGGAAGAGAAAGCAAAATCTGTGCAAACAGTGAAAGATTTCTTGCAAGTTCAACCTCCAAGGTTTAGCAGAAACTGGCCCTCCAAGAATTGGTCCTTTCCAGACTCCTCTAAGGCACAAAGAGGCAGGAATAGGCGCTCTAGAGGCAGAAACCAATCCAGGGGTGCCTACAGTGGTCGCCAGTGGCAGGGTAACAACCAACGAGGCACGGATACAGCCACCACCACTACAACAACTCAATCACAGTGACTTGGCGGTGGCACCGCCTACCAGGGAACAACTAGAAGCACCTTTAGGCGGAAAGCTAACCTTATTTTCAAGAAACTGTCACTGCATTACAAGAGAAAAATGGATTTTGCAAACTATAGACCAAGGTTACAGAGTCCATTTCCATACTCTACCAGGAAAGACAGGAATGCCGAACCTACCACCTACTCAAAGGACAGAAGCTCTAAAACAAATATCTCAATTATTAAGAATGAGAGCTGTGGAAAAGGTACCATCTATGGAGCAAGGGAAGGGATTTTACTCCAGACTCTTCCTGGTACCAAGAAAAGAAAGCAAATGGAGGCCTATTCTAGACCTGTCTGCTTTAAACACATTCCTCATTGTTCCAAAATTCAAAATGCTGACCCTACAGCAGCTTCTTCCCATGCTGGGCAAGGAGTCTTGGCTGGTAACTCTAGATCTCAAGGAGGCATACCTGCACGTCCCCATAAGACCAATTTGCAGAAGATACCTCAGATTTCTTGCAGGATCAGAGCATTATCAATTCTCAGCATTGCCCTTTGGCTTATCTACTGCGCCCAGAGTGTTCACGAAATGCCTGGCATCAGTAATCGCTCATTGCAGACTTCAGGGGATTCAAATCTATCCCTACCTGGACGACTGCCTGATACAAGCGGACAACAAGAACAAACTAACAGAAGACTTACAAAGAGTCATCTACCTGCTGCAAGCCCTGGGATATACAGTCAATACAAAAAAGTCAAGGCTGATTCCATCCCAAAGAATAACCTTTCTGGGTGCAGAACTGGACACAACAAAACAAATGGCATTTCTAACTACAGAAAAGAAAGAACAACTTCCTCTCTACTTCTTGGCATTAACAAAGCAGAACCATCTAACTGCAAGAAAAGTGCTACAAGCTCTAGGCTTCATGGCATCCTGCATAATACTGGTCCCTCATGCCAGGCTGCATATGAGAAAGCTACAGTGGTACCTAAAGAATTTGTGGTCCCAGCACAAGCACAGCCTAGAAACCAAAATTCCAATGATCCCATGCCTGAAGCAAGAGTTCCTATTGTGGGCTCAGGCCTGCCAATCAAACACAGGATTGCCCTTCTGCAAAAGTCAACCAAGACAAACCATCACGACAGATGCCTCAGACCTCGGTTGGGGGGCACACATGATGGGCAAGTGCATTCAAGGCCTATGGACTCAAGACCAGCTGCATCTGCACATAAATCTAAAAGAAATGATGGCAGTAAAATTGGCAAGCCAGGCATTCAAACCTTTTCTCCAAGAAGGCCAGTTGATGATAAGGACAGACAACACCACAGTTATGTGGTACATTAACAAACAGGGAGGCACACACTCATACCCTCTATGCCGGCTGGCACTGGACCTATGGGATGTGGCTCTGAGCTACAACATTCAGTTACAGGCAATTTATGTACCAGGGAAGGAAAACATTCTAGCAGACATATTAAGCAGAACTACAACAGATGCCCACGAATGGATGCTGCATCCGGACATCTTCAAAACCATCACAAGAGAATGGGGATTACCACAAATAGACTTGTTTGCATCCCCATTCAATCACCAGTTGAAGAAATTCTGCACAAGGACTTACCACCCACTTGCTTGGAAGGTGGACTCCCTATCTTTCAGTTGGAAAAGCCTGACAGCATACGCATTCCCACCACTTCCTTTGATGCACAAGGTGCTTCTGAAGATCAAAGAGGAACGTCCGAGGATCATTCTGATAGCCCCAGACTGGCCAAGACAACATTGGTATCCACTGCTGAGGAGCATGTCCCGGGAACAAATATGGACACTGCCCCTGATCCCATTACTGCTAACGCAGAACAACTACAACATCCTGCATCCAAACCTAAAAACTCTGCAGCTAACTGCCTGGAACATTACATAACAGCAATTAACCCAAATTTATCCCAAAGGGTTAAAGACATAATCCTGGAGGCTCGTAGACCTTCAACAAGAAAGAATTATGCAGCAAAATGGAAAAGATATCTCATCTGGAGTACTGCAAAGGGGCAAGATGTGACACTGGTGAACATAGCCAACATCCTGGAGTACTTGGCGGAGCTCTTCCATACAGGTCTGTCCTACTCTTCCATCAAGATACATGCATCAGCTATTTCAGCAGAATACAGCTTGGATCCTCCTGTCTTCTCGCATCCTCTGCTCAGACAGTTTGAGAGGAATTAAAAATGTAAAACCTCCCAGGAAACCCCCATTGCCAGCATGGGACTTGAACTTTGTGCTAGAAAAACTGACTCTTCCTCCTTTCGAACCAGCAGCAACAGCAGAATTACAATACTTATCCTGGAAGACTGCTTTCCTGCTGGCAATAACTTCAGCAAGAAGGGTCTCTGAACTACAGGCATTAATGGCAGTGCAACCCTTCCTGATCTTCCATCAAGATAGAGTGTCCATGAGAACAAATCCTACATTTATGCCTAAGGTGGTATCCAGAGTCTCTTTAAATCAGGCTATCCACCTTCCTACATTCTTCCCCAACCCACAGAACAGGGAAGAAAGGCTCTTACATACCTTGGATGTACACAGACAGTTACGCTACTACCTGGACAGGACAAAAAACAATAGAAAAACTGACCAGCTTCTGGTAGCATATGCAACAGGAAAGGAAGGAAAACCAATTTCGAAACAGACAATCTCCAAATGGATAGGAAATTGCATTAGATTTTGTTACTCCTAACATGGAAAGAAAACTCCAGAGAACATCAGGCCTCACTCCACAAGGGCTACAGCCACTACCACAGCTTTCTTACGAGGAGTGGCTACCAAGGACATTATAGAGGCTGCTACTTGGACCTCCGTGCATACATTTGCCAAGCATTATAACTTACCTCTATACTCTAGATCCCGTGCTGGTTTTGCCACTGCTGTTTTGCAAGGGATCCTAACTACACCATAATCTCTTCTCATTTCCTCCTCCCCTAGTTTAGCTATGGTATTCTACCCATTTATAAAGACTGCAGATGCATCCTTGAAGGACATAGTACAGTTTTGTACCTACCATAAATGTAGATGTCCGAGAGGAATGCATCTGCAGTCAGGATTACCCACCCTCCTTCCCCTCTGAGGTACTCCTAGGGTATTTGCCAATCTTCAGCTAGCTTGGGGGGGATCTATTATGGTGTATTTGTTTGTATATATGTACATACATGCTTATTTTATATGTTTGCTCTCTACTATTTGGAAACTTTGGCA
Organism: Protopterus annectens; assembly: GCF_019279795.1. Taxonomy (NCBI): domain Eukaryota; kingdom Metazoa; phylum Chordata; order Ceratodontiformes; family Protopteridae; genus Protopterus; species Protopterus annectens. The sequence goes on along the minus strand of NC_056740.1, from coordinate 386,430,506 downwards.
TTTATCCAAATTTAGCCATCCAAGAGGGAACCTAGCATCTGGGGCAAGAAACACTGAGGAAAATGGCGTTGGCTGATGCCTTTATACCCGAATAACTGCCGCAATGACGTCGGGTGAAGTGCGACACCAGCCGAAGCCAGACCCAGACTTTGGAATCCGGCCGACCGAAGGGCTGCCTGACGACAGGACAACCCATTTGTAAAGACTGCAGATGCATTCCTCTCGGACATCTACATTTATGGTAGGTACAAAACTGTACTTTTCTCTCCCTCCATCCACCTTCTTTCTCTCTCTCTACCTCTCTCCTTACAGGGATTCCTTTTATTTTTGGTATTTACTTTTGGTGGTGTTCTTCCACCATAACCTAGCTCCCTATTTGCGGTCTCCTGACAGGGCAAGAAAAACTGATGTAATGGTGTTGGCTGCTTGATTTTATATTACTGACGACCTGATGTCAGTCCTGGAGCAACAGCAACCGACGCAGAAGTACTAAGCCTCTGGTATTCGGGCCGACTGACGGCTACCTCTGGCAGGATAACCCAAATGTGATGACTGCAACAGTGAATACACTTGAACATCTACATTTACGGTAAGTGTACACAACTGTACTTTTTCTGTCATGAATTTTCAGAACTTCAGGCCCTGTTACCAAGCCTCTTTATTTTTGTTTCTTAAGATAGGGCGTCCCTTTGGCCCAGTTCCTTTTTTGTATCCAATTAGTCATAGAAACTGATGATCTGATGTTATACATGTCATTATTCCTCACAGAAGGGTCTTGGATATGACACTGGATCAGAGCCAGCAACTTTAGCTTAAGACCGATCCAAGGCTCAGGCCCTGCTGTCTACCATAATCCCTTGCTGCCCTCTAACCCTCAAATCTCATTTGCCTGGCACTGCTACAGATGTGATCCATTGGCTCTTGCTGGGATAAGTGATTTTTCTAACTTTTCTAAATTTTTTATGCTGGAATTCACTTAGTTTTAGTCTGATTAGGTTTATTTTTGTGTTTGCTGTTTTAGTGCTAGATTTAGCTACCTCCCCTCCCTTAGGCTTCCTAGTTTTTTTCTGGTTGTTAAGTGTTTGGCACCCCCCCCCCCCCGTCAGTGTAGTTACTAGTTTTCTTCCTTTCTTTAGCATGTCTGAGAAATCCTCTGGATTTAAGAAATGCTCCTCGTGTAGTTGGAAGATGCCTAATTCTGACTCGCATGAGGAGTGCCTTGAATGTGACATTTGTGCTGCATTCAACCCTAGGACTTTGGCAGAGTGCCAAAATAAGCTTTTGCTTAAAGGGATGGTTCAAGAGAGCCCTTTTGTCTCCTTGCCAAAGCTTCCCCTTCCAGTTCCAAGCGGAAGGCTTCTTCTATCTCTTCTGGGGCTTCTAAGAAATCTAGGTTGTGTGATCCCACATCTTCAGATCCGATCCCAGCCCAGGCTATCTCGGATGCGAGATCCTCAGATTCCAGACTCATGGACTCATCTGTCGGATCCAGGGCCTCTTCAGATCAGAGGCCCAGTGATCCGGTCAAGGCCAAACCAGCCTTGGATCCAACCGGTTTATCAGATTTGACCACTCCCTCCTATCGGCCTTCAGATCTGACCGTCTTGTCAGGTCCTTACATAATTATAGTGGATTTGGCTTCATTGAAATCCTCCAGGCATTTGTTTCATTTGGCTTCAAGGCCTTACAGCCGAACTCTTGAGCATAGGTGCAGGTTTGCGGAATCCAGGATTGGATCCCCTGCCAAGTCTCCCCCACTCCTCCACCTCTTCCAGATCTTCCAGGCGTTTGTTGCTGTCTGATATGGACAGGATGATGAGGAGCTTCCTCAAAGCCCAGATAGAGTTTCGGCTTCTGACATCCCCAGCCCAGCCCACTTGGCTAGGGGAGCCTGTCCACTTCCAACTCTCCATTCTCCTCTTCCAACCCCAGCGGTTTTGGAATCTCGGGACCCAGATACCAGTGGTCAGATTCTGGCAGTGTCAAGTATCACCTTTTTCTCAACCCTGTCAGGGTCCCTGACCTGCTCTGCTCCTCTGCCCGTGGACAAGAGTGAACTCTGTGCCAGAATGGTCGGTGTCGGCTGCACTGGGATGGGGTCTGTTCTGGGCCTTTCCAGCTAATCTCTTTCCTTGGGGACCTTGTCCCTTGATAGCTCTGGACTGGTATCATCCGGATGCCACGGTGCTGTGTTGGGGTCTGTTCTTCCTTTTTGGGGGGGCCTCTCCCTCTGGGAATGGGGATGGGACCCTTCCAACCCATCAGCCTTATGGGTGGTAGAGAGGACCTTCTCCAAGACTTGAGCAGCATCTCCTGCCCCTCTGGGTTCACCCCTGCCCTTCTCTACCTTGGGTGGTGAGGCCTCCCATCCTATTCAGGGTCACTCCTCCCATACTAGCCATCAGGGGGTGTCCTCCCTCACGGAATTCTTGCATCTTCCAAGTCCTCCCTGGTGCCCCCAACGGAGACTGCCTCATAAGAGAAAAAGTGCAAGAGGAGGCACTTGGATTCTCCCATGGAGTGCCTCACAGAGGACATGGACCTCGATGAAGGAGACTAGTCCCCAGATCCCCACCCGACAATTTCTCCTTTGGGGGACATCCTTGAGATCTTGAGGCAAAAAGGGTGGATGGTCTCCCCAGCCCGTGAGTTTGGAGGAGTCTGTGTTTCTGAAGGTGTTCGGGACGGGCCCATCTACTTCCTGGGTATTCCTCCCTGTTGAAGAGCTGATGAATCTTATAGTCAATATAGCCTGGAAGGAACCAACACTGTGGAACCAGTACCTAAGCGAGCCGACAAGTTCCTTAGCTGTCCCGTAGATTGACCCTTTTGGAGCAAAGAAGTCCAGGTTGATGCCATCGTGATTGCCGCTGCCTCTAGAAAGGAGCTGGTAGAGCAGAACTTCACACTCTATCCCCCGAACAGGGAGTCTAAGGTGACTGACCACCATGGGAAGCATGTGTTTGTCTCGGTTACCTTTTGACTGAGGGCAATTAATTACCTGGCACACTTCACCCGCCTTCAAAGGGACTTGGTCAGAGAACTCGCCACTTCTCTTACAGAGTTGTTGCCAAAGGAGGAACTCAAGAAGGTGTCGCCCAAGATCTCTACTCTGACGTCCTTTGCTAATTCCTCAATGAGGCTAATTTCCTTTTGGTACCAGCATAGCCATAAGGCAACATGCTTGGTTACAACTATGCAGGTTTATGGAGTCCATCAAAGCATCTTTTGTCAACGTTTCCTTTGTCTGGTCAACCCTCTTTGGACCTTCTGTGAAAGAAACTGTAACCTGTAGTGAGCAGGAAGGAAAGACCTTGTCCATAGTTGGGATCAAGTTTTCTGTTCCTCAGAGTTTGTTTTCCAAGACCCAATGAGCTAAGAAATGTGGTTCTGGAGCTCACAGTCTTCCTTTCAGGGTGCTCCTGATGATTCCTCTTCCAGATGCAGGGAGAGGGGATTCAATGGCAGACACCGCCCTAGGGGCGAGGGAGGGGTCCACAAAATCATGGCTCCAGAGAACCCTTCACTGAGCAGCCCTTTCAGCGCTCCTGAAGCATTGCCGACTGTCCGGCCCTGGAGGCAATCGGGGGGGCCATCTTTCCCTTCACCCACTAGCCTAGACAAACATCACCTCCTATCAGTGGATCTTAAACATTGTTTCCAGAGGTTATTTCATTCCATTTTTCAACCCCCCCTTACCATATGAAGTTATCTCCCCAATGTACCACCCTGCCAGAGGGAGTTGGCCTTCAAGGAAATTGTACAACTTTTTCAAAAAAGAGCCATCCAAGTGGTCCCAACAGGTCAAAGAGGATCCATAACTTACTCTTGCTTCTTTTTAGTGCCAAAAAAAAAAACAGGGACCTGCATCCTATTCTTGACCTCAGTGAGTTGAATCCATCAGTCAAGAAGTCCAAGTTCTGGATGGTCTCTGCTCCAACTATTCTGCCTCTCTTGCGCAAAGGAGACTGAATGTGCTCAGTGGATCTCCAGGATGCCTACTATAGCATCATGCTAGGTGCTTGAGGAGACACCTTCGCTTCTGATTAAGGGCCAATCCCTCGAGTGTTTACCAAATGCATGACAATGGTGGTGGCTCACCTGAGGCTGCAGGGATTCCAGGCGTTTCCGTACCTCAATGATTGGCTCCTCGTGGCACCCACGAGGCATCGACTTCCACAAGCCGTCCACTATGTCCTTTTTCTGTTCACCCAGTTGGGGATTACAGTGAACCTATCTAAGTCCAGTCTGGTCCCTAAGCAAAAACTAGAGTTCATAGGAGTACAGCTAGACTCCTTCTCAGAGATTGCAGCATTACCTCTTCACAGAGTACAGCTGATCGGGAGCAGGTTGTGCAAGTCTTAAATCTTTTGAATCCTCCAATCCAATTGGTTCTTTAGACCCTAGGATCCATGGCTGCAGTCATACAGCTTGTGCCACTAGCAAGGTGCCATATGTGGGTTTTACAGTAGACCCCAGTGGTTCAGTGGTCTGTTCTTTCTCAACCTATGTCCATCTCCATACAATTGACGCCAGTGTGCAGATGACACCTTCTTTGGTGGCTTCAGTCTCAGGATCTCATTTTAAGCAGGCCCTTTTCACCCCCTGTGACCACTGATGCTTCCCTGTTGGGGTGGGGCATTTCCAGGGGAGATCAGTTCAAGGCACGTGGTCCGCTGTAGAGACCAAATTTTACATAAACATTCTAGAGATTTGAGCAGTCCTCCTAACATTACAAGTCTTTCAGGATTGCCTTCTTCTGAAGATGATTGCAATTCAGATGGACAACGTGGCAGTGGTCTGGTATATCAACAAACGGGGGGAGCAAGATCTTACCCATTGTGCAGAGAGGCTGAGAGAGTGTGGAAATGGGCTATGTCCTCCAGGCACTTTGAAGTGTTGGCCGACAAACTCAGCAGAACCATACTGAGTCATCATGAGGGTCCCTCAATCCGACAGTGATCAAGCAGATTTTCGATCGGTATGGTCAACCATGCTGCGACCTCTTTGTCTCCACAACCAACAACAAATGCAGCATGTTCTTTGCCCTGATCCCCACACCCAGGGAGTCAACGAGGGATGCTGTAGTCCATGATAGGCTTCCAGGTCTCTTATATGCTTTCCCACCTATCCCTCTTATCCCCAAAGTTTTGCAGAAAGTCCGCCACCTGGTGACATCTCTGATACTCATTGCCATTTCTGGCCCCTCTGACCATGATTTCCCATCCTAACCTCTCACCTGAAGTATCCCCCTTGGATACTGGGTCCCCTTCAGTATCTGATCTCCCATTCTTCGGGGGCTCCCTGTTCCCAATCTGTGAACCCTTCATCTAACCATGTTGTTTCTCCAATTCCAGTGATTTTGAAACAGACCAGGCTAGCTTCCCCTATCAAGAATATTCCCCTAACCTCCCAAAATCCTTCTACCAAAAAGGTTTTAGTAGCAAATGGAAAAGGTTTTCTATCTTGGCTAAGAGCAGGAATCTGGACCTTTTTTCTGCTTCTGTGCCAGATATTCTCTTGTTCTTGTGCTCACGTTTTCTGGGAGGGGCAAGTTTTTCTACTATCAAGCTTCATTTATTTATTTATTTATTTATTTATTGCAGTTGGTTTACCAAGATAGTCCATTGGGCCATAAAGAACCCATTTTCAATGGAGTCCTGGGGAGAAAAGCTCCAAAACAAAATATACATTCAACATTTGACAGTGACAATCTAGGTACAGAGAGTTATTAATACTATGTAGGCAGAATAAAAAAAAAACTAATCACATATAGAATACAGTCATAACAGTTAATACATTAAGAAGAAACCTACTGGTAATAGAATAAATGTAAACATAATACAGATTAGCTAACAAACACAGTAGCTACGTAAAGTAGGATATGGTATTGAAGGAGATTAAGTAGAGTTAGTTATGTGGGGTGGGAGCAAAAGCATTCCCACTGTGATGCTAGATGTAAGAAAAGAGACTTTTTGAAGGTAGAGTGTTTAGAGGTGGTGCGGATGAGTGGAGGTAGGGAGTTCCAGAGGCGAGCGAGGCTGAAGGAAAGAAGGTTTTTGCCTGGGGGATGAGTAGGTTTGTACACTTCTAGTAGATTTTGATTATTTGACCTTAGAACTCTGTTAGGTAGGTGCTTTTTAAAGGCAGAGGAAAGGGAGGGACAGAGGGAGGGGTTGAGAATAAGCTTATGGGCTAGAGTTAGTTGAGTGCAAGTTAGTTGATTGGTAAGTTCTAGCCATTTTAGTTTATGGAGGGCGAAACTGTGGTGAGTGGGGGACTTTTGGCTGGTGGCGAATTTTGCAATTTTGTTATAGCAGGAGGTAAGCTGTTTTTTTAACAAGGACTGAAGATTAGTTAGTAGTGGGGCGCCATAGAGAAGGGATGGGATAAGGAAGGAAGTAGAGAGAGTGATTTTAGTGGCAGATGTGAGGTAGGCGCTCTGTCTATAAAGTATGTCAAGTTTTTGATGAGTTTTTTTTATGTTTATTTGCAGGTGGGAGTTAAATTTAAGTAGGTTGTCGATTTGGACCCCAAGTAATTTGGTCTCTGATACTATTTCAAGAGGTGAGTTGTGTAGACTAGTAATTAAGAATGTACTCATGTCGGGAGGGATGACTTTAGAAGGAGTAAATAACATAAGTTTGGTCTTGGTAGCATTGAGAGCTAGATGATTACTTAGCATCCATTGCTCTGTGGAAGAGAAAGCATCTTGAGTAAGTTTTTGTAGTGTAGTGATAGAAGAGGCAGAACAAATGATAGTTGAATCATCCGCATATTCGATTATGCTAGAGAATGGAATTGATTTGTGGAAGTCGTTTATAAAAATATTGAAGAGAAGAGGACCCAGTATGGAGCCTTGTGGAACTCCTGTAGGGGTACTAAAGAAAGAGGAGGTAGCTTTTTTTCCATTTTACAGCTTGATTTCTGTTAGATAGGTAACTAGAGAACCAGTTCAAAGAGGAGGAAGATAGGTGAAGTTTGGAGAGTTTAGTTAAGAGCAGGCTATGAGAGATAGTATCGAAGGCTTTGGAGAGGTCAAGAAGCAAGGTAGAAACAATTTGTCCAGAGTCACGGGCTTTATTTACAATTTCAAGGAAGGAGAGGAGGGCAGTCATGGTGCTATGATTAGGTCTGAAACCGTGCTGTGTGGGAGTAATAAGATGGTTGTCTAGGAGGTGAGGAAGGAGTTGAATTTGGACACATTTTTCTAGGAGTTTAGAAATGGGGGACAGGATGGCTATGGGACGGAAATTAGTAATGTTATTATTGTTACCACCTTTGTGTAGAGGTATAATGAAGGCTTGTTTCCAGATTTGGGGAACTGTGTATTCTTGTAGGCTGCTGTTTCCAATTTTCATGAGAATAGTGAACCTACATTCTCTTCCAGACTCTGCAAAGCCTTCATGAAAGGCATTTTCCTTCTAAGATCTCCCGTTAAGGCTCCCTCACCTCCTTGGGAGCTTACCTTAGTGCTACAATCTCTGACTCAGAGCCCATTTGAGCCTGCTAGTTCTTGCAGTTTCAAATTTTTGTCTTAGAAAATGGCCTTCCTAGTAGCCATAGCTTCAGCTAAGAGGGTGTCTGAGCTACAAGCCCTTTCTATTGCTCCCCCATGTATGGTCTTTCACAAGGACAGATAGTCTCTTAGAACAAATCCATCCTTTTTGCCCAAGGTTACTACTGAATCTAATCTGAACCAGTGTTTTCAGTTGCCAGTTTTCTTTCCTAATTATTATAATAAAGGAGAGTACATTCTGCATACTTTGGATATACACAGGCAATTGTGATATTATCTGCATATAGGACTAGGGAGTTTTGCAAATCAGACCAGCTTTTTGTGGCCTTTTCCCCAAACAGATGTGACCTCCCTGTTTCTGAAGTGACTGTCTCTAAATGGATCTCCACCTGTATTTCTACAGTCTACACCTACAAGCATCTAGCAGTTCCGGAAAAGGTTAGAGCTCACTCTACTAGGTCCATGGCTACTTCTTCAACCTTCATGGCCAGACTCTCCAATGACAACTTTTCCGCTGCCACCACTTGGTCTAATCCTCACACGTTTGTATCACATTACAAGCTTGATTTGGTTTCCAGAAACAGGGCTTCCTTAGGTTCCATAGTGCTTCGACATGTCCTTCCTTGAGGCCTCCCAGGGTAAATTGTAGCTGGGGACTCTAACCTTTCTGTGAGAAGTAATGACATGGATAGCATCAGATAAAGAGTTATGTACTTACCATAACTTGGCATCTGTGTTATCCTACGTCATTATTCCTCACATTCCCATTCCATCATCCCCCTTCCTTGTTGGATCTTCTGAGGAAGTTGGAGTGTTGTTGGTCCAGGACTCTTTCCCTTTCTTCCTTTTGGGTCGTAGTGGTACCGATTGTTAGCAAACTCCATCTGAGGGTTAGAGGGCAGCAGGGGATTATGGGAGAGGGAGGAGCTTGAGCCTTAGATCTGTCTAAGGTAAAGTTGCCGGCTTGTATCTGATATCTGATCCAAGACCCACTGTGTGGAGTAATGGCATAGGATAACACAGATGCCAAGATGCGGTAAGTACATAACTCTTTTTAATTATTATTTTAAAATTGTCATTTATCATTCATGGTTATTCCAATTGTTTAATTTTTTGTGGGGACCAAACAGTACAGAAAATCTGAGCAGTTGTTTATCACCCTTTCCTTCGATCTGCTTAGGTTAAACAGTCCTGCAAGTTATCCTAGCCAAATAGATTACTGAACTTATATTTGCTGGTTTATTCCCCAAATGGTTTAGAATGGCCTTATCCTAGAGCCATTCTACCAAGTATATGACTACCTCATCAACCTTTTCATCACTTGTTTTTACAATCATAACCGTGTGATGCATTGCAAACTGGGCATTGTCTCCAGAAACAGATCTTTTGGTTTGACAGTGCTCTGGCATATCTTTCCTTTGGAGCCTCCCAAGAATTATGTAGCTGGGGACTCTATCCATCAGTGAGGAAGAATGAAAGGGACAACATCATATTTAAGACTTGTGTACTTACCATAATATATATATATATATATATATATATATATATATATATATATATATATATATAAATATAAAAGTAAATCAACACAAGTCCAGTAGCAATAAGCAGCATAAAAATCCAACCTTTGTAAAGCAATATTCCAGCTATAATCCAGCAAGTAAATTCAACGAAGTTAATAAAAATAACTTGATTTATTGTATAAAAACAAAAACGTAAGCGCTTTTACGGAACTGCCCGCTTCATCAGACGTATCAACTGACAAACTGAAATGCTGTTGTATAAGTAAAAAATTCAAACGCTTAATTGATTAATTAAACAATTAAAACTGACGCCTTAGTTGTCTTAAAGTGCTAGTGCAAAAAACAAAACAATGACATAATGCTATGGATAATAACGCCATCAACATACAGTGATGTAGACAGTATTTCGCTACTAAATTACAAAGATAAAATGCATATCATGACTTATTTTAAGCAGATCTAACCTGCAAAGATGCAAAAAAGACAAAAAATATGTATAAATATGTTTCTAAAATAAAATAAATGCATGAATCGATAAATCACCAACAAATATCTAACAAGTATGCTACATAAACCTTTCTTACATTTAAAAATATGATTTCATCTTAGTGTTCGAGCTTTCAAGACTGATTTGAGTGAAACAGCATCATTTAGGCCGTAGCCTCTATGGGCACCCAACCTAAAAAATCCACTCAATCTCAGCATACTCAGTATCATTGGTGATATTGCCCAACCTTAAATTTACATATTGTATGTAAAGAATTTGAAACATAAAAACATGGGATTCACCTTCCCTCATATTATGCTTTGCTAATGCATTATACTCTTCTTTCCTTGCAATACTGTAATAATGATCTCTGATCCTTTCACGAAAGGTGCGATTCGTCTTGCCAACGTAAAAACAATAGCACACCTTGCAGTACGCAACATAAACCAGGTTCTTCGTTGTACAAGAACCATTGACCCTCAATTCCCAGAGACGTCTAGTTTCGGGATGTCTATAAAATCTAGATTCATCTATGTGCATACACTGCTTGCAACCATTACACTTTTTCGTACCAGCAAATTTAGGAACATTTTCTAACTCAAGATGGATATTTGTTACATTACGATAGCAGAGTTGTTGTTTTAGATTCTTGCTGTTACTAAATATAAACTTGGGTTGATCACCCAATAACCCTCTTGTCCTCTCATCAACTAATAAAATGTTCCAACATTTATCTGTGGCTTCCTTAACTCTAATGAAGTTATTGCCATATGGTAAAACTAAACCCAATTTGTTGTAGTCACTACTGTTTTTTGGCAATACAGTATCGGTAGCTTTGTAATGGGAGAAATATGGTTTAGCAACAGTTTTTCTATTAACAAGAATTTGTTTGTATGTATGCTCAACCTCATCCTCTGAATAACCCCTTCCTAAAAAATCGGTCTTTAGTCTTTGTAGTTCTAAACTCAATGTGCTGTCTTCATTGCAGAGTCGTGCCAACCTAAGTGCTTGGCCTTTAACTATATTGCCAAATAATATAGGATTGTGCATACTCGTGCGATGTAAAAACGCTGGACAGTAGCACGCTTTTTGAAAGATCTTTGTTGTTTTGTCATTTACCTTAGTAATTGTGACATCCAGAAAATTAATCACATTTAGGGAATATGACATGGTAACTTAAGAAAAGTGCTCGAACGATTAATCTGTTCAAAAAAAGCATTAAGATCTGTCTCTGTACCCTTCCAAACAATAAAAAGATCATCGACAAAACGTCTATGAAACAAAATACCTGGTTTGTTCAACAAGTTATCTTTTTCCCATGTAACCATGATCAGATTTGCATAGGCATTAGCGCAACTAGTGCCCATTGCCACACCTCTTTTCTGCTTGTATAACTTATCATGAAACAAAAATATGTTATTTTCTAATACAGTTTCAAGTAGTAAGCATAGGAAGTCTGTTTTCACGACTTCCATCTTACCATCTGTTAGAAGTAGGTTTCTCAATAAATTAATGCCTGCATCATTGGGAATGCTCGTAAAGAGCGATTCAACATCCAATGTTACAAAAATTAAATCAGACATATTGTCGACCTCTTGTACAAACGTAAAGAGATCTTCCAAAAAATGCTCTGTATCACGAAGTACATGTTTATACAAGCCCAATATTTGTTTCAATTGTTGATCTAAATAAATAGACATACCTTCAGTGGCCCAGCCCGCCCCTGCTACTGTTGGCCTAAACTTGGGGCGCATAGGATGCTTATGTATTTTGGGTAGGCCATGAAGTTGTGGAATCACAGGATATTCAACCTTAAAGTAGTTGAATAGATCTCTGGTTATGATTTTTAAATTCAAACATTCAAATAACACACCATTTATGTTGTTAATCACTACGTTTACCTCCATCATATTGATATTTTCATAGGCTTCTGTGCCAAGCATATCATTCATAGTATTCAAATAATAGGGAGTGTCCATCACAACGATGGGTCCCCCCTTATCGGAAGGTTTAATTACAATCCCATGATTATTTTTAAGGTCAAGCATCGCCTTAGATTCAGATTTAGTAATATTAGATGTTACTGATCCTGTATTAAAGTTTTGGTCACTATAAAAAGCGTTCTCAACAGCTTTGACAAAAACTTCTACATTAGAAGGTAGTTGTGGTAAAAAAATCACTTTTCTTCTTTAGACCTATATTGTCATGATAGTCAGAACCAAGCATTAATTTTAATGCAACATTTCTAGCAAACATACGTACTGAAATTATGGCATCACTTATATCAATATTATTTGTTGGTATAAAACCAAGTCCTTTGTTTAAAAGGCTGGTTTCGGCTTCCGATAGAATATATTTGGAAATGTTCCATACTAAGTTCTTTGTGTCCACATTTTCTTTATGGTGTGTGTCTGCTGCTGTGGTGCATCATTGCGTTTCTGCCCTCTTTGTCCGTATTCGACAATTTTCTTCTTCCTGTCCGAATTGGAAAGGGAAAAAACGAAGAATCATTGCCAATTGATCCATCATTCAAGATCTTCCTTCTCACATCAGGATTTATGTGAGGAGTAGTGTCACCAGTAGTATAAACCATTGTAGAAAGAACTGAGCCTGCTGTATGAGGAGAAGTTACCAAAACTGGAGCCTCATCATTAGTTTTATTAGTTTCTCCTTTTGTATGATCTGTCAATACTGTATTGTCCATGCTGCTTATACAAGCCTCTGATGATGTAGCTGAACCTATTAAGTTCACAGTTGTTTTTTTGTGAACATTGCCCTGTGGTTTATAAGGACGTTGCATTAGGGTATTCTTATCATTGTCAGTGTTGTCTTTGGGCCACATGAAGACATTATGCTTGGAAAAAATCATCAATGTCTCTAGAAATATTTTTCTTTTTATACTCTAACAGCTTAGTTTCATATCTCTGTATTTTCTCAATGGTCTCTTGTAGATACACCTCCGTTGGTCCATCACCATAAACCTCGAACAGGTCTTGTTGTTTAGTTATATTTAATTTTAAATCATTCTCCATTGGTTGAAAAAATTCTATTAAAAGTTTCATATATGCCTTACTTGTTTCTAAGTTTATTTTCTGCCATTTAGCTAACAATTCAGTATACACAGTTCCGTATGTAGGCATATTGAGGACCCGAAGGCCCCTAGGTACAATGTTCAAACTGAGACAAGCTTCCAAATGGAAGCGTTGACACTAAGCGTTTAAATTTATATATGTCATTCTCAATGCTTCTTTTCAATAGCAAAATATCATGTCCATGGTTCTTGTTGTGCAAATTAGCAGAGTCAAAGTCACTTACATCAGCATTCATCAGAGGATTTGTCGTGTCTGCTAGCAGACCTCTTAACCTCGTATTAACATCAAAGGCTTTTTCATTAGATCCCACTGCTGCCGCCACTGCTCCCTCCATTCTTGTTAAGAAATATATCCACACACGAATGACCCAATAGCAAAGGTAAATCAACACAAGTCCAGTAGCAATAAGCAGCTTAAAAATCCAACCTTTGTAAAGCAATATTCCAGCTATAATCCAGCAAGTAAATTCAACGAACGAAGTTAATAAAAATAACTTGATTTATTGTATAAAAACAAAAACGTAAGCGCTTTCACGGAACTGCCCGCTTCATCAGACGTATCAACTGACAAACTGAAATGCTCTTGTACAAGTAAAAAATTCAAATGCTTAATTGATTAATTAAACAATTAAAACTGACGCCTTAGTTGTCTTAAAGTGCTAGTGCAAAAAACAAAACAATGACATAATGCTATGGATAATAACGCCATCAGCATACGGTGATGTAGACAGTATTTCACTACTAAATTACAAAGATAAAATGCATATCATGACTTATTTTAAACAGATCTAACCTGCAAAGATGCAAAAAAGACAAAAAATATGTATAAATATGTTTCTAAAATAAAATAAATGCATGAATCGATAAATCACCAACAAATATCTAACAAGTATGCTACACAAACCTTTCTTGCATTTAAAAATATGATTTCATCTTAGCGTTCGAGCTTTCAAGACTGGTTTGAGTGAAACAGCATCATTTAGGCCGTCACCTCTATGGGCACCCAACCTAAAAATCCACTCAATCTCAGCATACTCAGTATCATTGGTGATATTGCCCAACCTTAAATTTACATATTGTATATAAAGAATTTGAAACATAAAAACATGGGATTCACCTTCCCTCATATGCTTTGCTAATGCATTATATTCTTCTTTCCTTGCAATACTGTAATAATGATCTCTGATCCTTTCACGAAAGGTGCGATTCGTCTTGCCAACGTAAAAACAATAGCACACCTTGCAGTACGCAACATAAACCAGGTTCTTCGTTGTACAAGAACCATTGACCCTCATTTCCCAGAGACGTCTAGTTTCGGGATGTCTATAAAATCTAGATTCATCTATGTGCATACACTGCTTGCAACTATTACACTTTTTCGTACCAGCAAATTTAGGAACATTTTCTAACTCAAGATGGATATTTGTTACATTACGATAGCAGAGTTGTTGTTTTAGATTCTTGCTGTTACTAAATATAAACTTGGGTTGATCACCCAATAACCCTCTTGTCCTCTCATCAACGAATAAAATGTTCCAACATTTATCTATGGCTTACTTAACTCTAATGAAGTTATTGCCATATGGTAAAACTAAACCCAATTTGTTGTTGTAGTTACTACTGTTTTTTGGCAATACAGTATCGGTAGCTTTGTAATGGGAGAAATATGGTTTAGCAACAGTTTTTCTATTAACAAGAATTTGTTTGTATGTATGCTCAACCTCATCCTCTGTATAACCCCTTCCTAAAAAATCGGTCTTTAGTCTTTGTAGTTCTAAACTCAATGTGCTGTCTTAATTGCAGAGTCGTGCCAACCTAAGTGCTTGGCCTTTAACTATATTGCCAAATAATATAGGATTGTGCATACTCGTGCGATGTAAAAACGCTGGACAGTAGCACGCTTTTCGAAAGATCTTTGTTGTTATTTTGTCATTTACCTTAGTAATTGTGACATCCAGAAAATTAATCACATTTAGGGAATATGACATGGTAAATGTAAGAAAAGTGCTCGAACGATTAATCTGTTCAAAAAAAGCATTAAGATCTGTCTCTGTACCCTTCCAAACAATAAAAAGATCATCGACAAAACGTCTATGAAACAAAATACCTGGTTTGTTCAACAAGTTATCTTTTTCCCATGTAACCATGATCAGATTTGCGTAGGCATTAGCGCAACTAGTGCCCATTGCCACGCCTCTTTTCTGCTTGTATAACTTATCATGAAACAAAAATATGTTATTTTCTAATACAGTTTCAAGTAGTAAGCATAGGAAGTCTGTTTTCACGACTTCCATCTTATCATCTGTTAGAAGTAGGTTTCTCAATAAATTAATGCCTGCATCATTGGGAATGCTCGTAAAGAGCGATTCAACATCCAATGTTACAAAAATTAAATCAGACATATTGTCGACCTCTTGTACAAACGTAAAGAGATCTTTCAAAAAATGCTCTGTATCACGAAGTACATGTTTATACAAGCCCAATATTTGTTTCAATTGTTGATCTAAATAAATAGACATACCTTCAGTGGCCCAGCCCGCCCCTGCTACTATTGGCCTAAACTTGACTCTGCAATGAAGACAGCACATTGGGTTTAGAACTACAAAGACTAAAGACCGATTTTTTAGGAAGGGGTTATTCAGAGGATGAGGTTGAGCATACATACAAACAAATTCTTGTTAATAGAAAAACTGTTGCTAAGCCATATTTCTCCCATTACAAAGCTACCAATACTGTATTGCCAAAAAACAGTAGTAACTACAACAACAAATTGGGTTTAGTTTTACCATATGGCAATAACTTCATTAGAGTTAAGGAAGCCATAGGTAAATGTTGGAACATTTTATTAGTTGATGAGAGGACAAGAGGGTTATTGGGTGATCAACCCAAGTTTATATTTAGTAACAGCAAGAATCTAAAACAGCAACTCTGCTATCGTAATGTAACAAATATCCATCTTGAGTTAGAAAATGTTCCTAAATTTGCTGGTACGAAAAAGTGTAATGGTTGCAAGCAGTGTATGCACATAGATGAATCTAGATTTTATAGACATCCCGAAACTAGACGTCTCTGGGAATTGAGGGTCAATGGTTCTTGTACAACGAAGAACCTGGTTTATGTTGCGTACTGCAAGGTGTGCTATTGTTTTTACGTTGGCAAGACGAATCGCACCTTTCGTGAAAGGATCAGAGATCATTATTACAGTATTGCAAGGAAAGAAGAGTATAATGCATTAGCAAAGCATAATATGAGGGAAGGTGAATCCCATGTTTTTATGTTTCAAATTCTTTATATACAGTATGTAAATTTAAGGTTGGGCAATATCACCAATGATACTGAGTATGCTGAGATTGAGTGGATTTTTAGGGTGGGTGCCCATAGAGGCTACGGCCTAAATGATGCTGTTTCACTCAAACCAGTCTTGAAAGCTCAAACGCTAAGATGAAATCATATTTTTAAATGTAAGAAAGGTTTGTGTAGCATACTTGTTAGATATTTGTTGGTGATTTATTGATTCATGCATTTATTTTATTTTAGAAACATATTTATACATATTTTTTGTCTTTTTTGCATCTTTGCAGGTTAGATCTGTTTAAAATAAGTCATGATATGCATTTTATCTTTGTAATTTAGTAGCGAAATACTGTCTACATCACCGTATGTTGATGGCGTTATTATCCATAGCATTATGTCATTGTTTTGTTTTTTGCACTAGCACTTTAAGACAACTAAGGCGTCAGTTTTAATTGTTTAATTAATCAATTAAGCGTTTGAATTTTTTACTTGTATCAACTGACAAACTGAAATGCTCTTGTATGTCTGATGAAGCGGGCAGTTCCGTGAAAGCGCTTACGTTTTTATTTTTATACAATAAATCAAGTTATTTTTATTAACTTCGTTCGTTGAATTTACTTGCTGGATTATAGCTGGAATATTGTTTTACAAAGGTTGGATTTTTATGCTGCTTATTGCTACTGGACTTGTGTTGATTTACCTTTGCTATTGGGTCATTCGTGTGTGGATACATATATATATATATATATATATATATATATATATATATATATATATATATATATTGTCCATTAAATTCTTCCTCACCTTCCCTCCCGGTCATCCCTGGCCTTGCATCTTCTAGACGGATATGGGACATTACAGGGACTTTGAGTTCCAAGGTTTGTCATAATTCTTACGTCTCTATCCGGTCTGTCTAAATCAGTAGATATAGGCAGCAAACTCGATCTGAGGAGTTAGAGGGAGTGTGGTGCATTATGGGACGAGGGTGGAGCTCAAGATTAGGATCTAAAGTCTGGAAAATATGGCTGAATTGGATCTGAGGATCAGATCTGTAACCCATCAGTGATGAAGAATGAAATGTACAACACGTATACCAAGTTATGGAAAGTATACAACTCCTAAGTTTCTGTCTTTTTGTTAATTAGTGATTGTTTTTGTCTGTGGTAACCATGAGTCTTCCTTTTCCTTCCCCTTACCCGTAAAAAAAAAAAAAAAAAAAAAAAAAAAAGCTTCTTTTATTCTTTTGATGCACATTTTCTTTTAGTGGAGTATCTTGCTGTTACTGAGGTTGCGTTTGTCAATTTTCACTTTATTGTTTTAATTACTATTAGTAATGATATTATTATTGTGACTATTCCACTGAGCTTCAAGTTTTCCTTTTCTAACATGCCTGATAAGCCTTCTGGGTTTAAGAAGTGTGTGGGCTGGAGACGCAAGATTCTGAACTTGGACACCCATCAGAAGTGTGTGTATTGTTTGGACACTGCCCACCACAATGAGGAGTGCAGCATTTGTATGGTCTTTGGCCAGTGAACAATTACTGAAAGATGTGTTAAGTTGATACTTAAGGGACTTCTTCCTGCCGCTGTTGGAGAACTACCCAGGGTAATATCTACTGTCTTTGGAGTCTCCCTGCCTGCTAGAAAGCCTTTAGACAGGCGCAAAGGTTAGAAGAGTTGTGATAACTGTAGGGAAAAGGCCAAGGAGCATAGGAAGTGTTGCCCTGACACTTCTTCCTCTTGGTGACTTCTGTGGCACCATCTCTGAAACTTCCCAAAGCTTCAGCTTTGACTCTTCAGTTGGATCAGATTTTCATTGCATCATAGACTCCTCCCTTGCTGGAGTCAATATTTTCTCTGGAGCCGATCTTCTCTAGACTGCACTCATCTTTCTTGCAGGAGAGACCTCTTTGTAAATCTAGACCTCCCTCTAAGTCATCCTCCTCCTCCTCTAGATTTGTCTGGTGTACCAGAACCCTGACAGAAGCTGATCTGGATAGGATCATGAGAAAGTTCCTCAGGACCCAGATTTAGTTGGGTTCTTCTGGCTCCAACCTCTGTCAGACCTGTGAGCATCAGTCATTTTGCTCCTTACTGGGGTGAGGCCTACCCCAGTCTGCCCTGCAGCTTCAGGGACCTTGGATCTGAATTTTTCCCTGAGACTGCCCTCATCAGATCTGAAGTCTTTGTCAGCTTCCACTATGTAGATATCTCAGATTCCTCAGGAACTCTTAGCTGAAGCATCAGCTCAAGGGATTGGGGATCGACTGAAGCTGTTAGAACCTTCCCTTGCCCTTGGGGCCTCAGAGCTAGATAGCTCAGCTCCAGAGTCAGCCTCAGAGCAGAGTCGGATCAGTTCTCAGAACCATCTCAACTTGGAAGCTAAAGCTCCTTTTGGAGCTGTGTTGGGTTGGCCCTTGGCTTGTGGCTTTAAGGGGGTGGAGAAAGTGCTCTCCATTTCTGGTGAGTGGACTTCCCTTAGTCTCTTGGCTCCATCCATCCCCAACGAAGGACTTGATTCCTGATCCTGCTTCTCCTACTTCATCAGTACATACTTCATCAGTACATCTGTTTCCCCCTGAGCTGCCAAACTTGTCAACATTCAAGGTCCCATTTAGACTTCTGAGTTCTGTCTGGAGCATCCAACCACTGAAGTTCATTGGAAGTGTATGTACAAGAGGAGGCATGATGACTCCCCCAGGAGTCTCTTAATGAAGTCCTGGATTTCAATGACAGGGAAGAGTCCCCAGATCACCTCTTGAGGATGTCTCATTTAGGGAAATCCTCAAACTTTTGAGATTGAAAGGTGGTTGGTTTTCCGAAGCCCCCACACAAGAGGAACCATGTATATTCTTCATGTTTCACTGTTGCAGTCATCACATTTGGTTTATACCTGCCAGGGTTGCTCTCGGCAGGCCCAAATACCAGAGGCTTAGTATTTCTGCATCAGTTGCTGTCACTTACAGGACTGACGTCAGGTCATCAGCAGTATAAAGTAAGGCAGCCAATGCCATTACATCAGTCTTTCTTGCCATGGAGGCCAAAGCAGATACAGTTCGCATGAGTGCCGGTCGGCTGCTACCTGAGTTTCGTCTACCGGTTTGAAGCTGAAGTCTTCTAAAGCTCAGTACCCCATTGGGGATCCTTTTTTCTTGCACTAACCGATGCCAGAAAAAGTTAACAGTTGTCTTGCCTGTGGAAAGCAAGTACCACACCAAGACTTTCATTCTTACTGTGTCACTTGTTTAGGCCCAGACCACGATGTCCCCCACTGTCTCTTCTGTGCTTTGTTCAGTGCCAGAACTATCTGTCGTCAGGCCCTTACTGTAGCTAGATATCTTCGCTTACAGTCCTCTGATTCTGATATGACTTCAGTAAGCCATCCGACAGCAGATCTTCCAAAAAAACGTAAAGATAGAGACAGAGACCGCACAGGTCCAAACCTACTGACAACCCTTCTGTTAAGCTAGTCGTCTGTTCTCCGGTCTTCAATGATGCGCTTTCGCAGCCCCTGATGCATGCTTCTGTGGATTCGCAGCCACTACCGAGACCCTTTCGGAGTCCGGTATGCCACAAAACTCTTCTTCAACTAAGGATCCTGTGGTCGGCTCTACCTTGGATGGGTCTGGAGCCACTGAGCCAGGCAATGGCTTCTGAGGAAGACCTTTGCACTACCAATTCTCGACACAAACTGACGTCTTCTTTCACGACTACCGTTATTTCAAAAACTACCGAGTTTCTTAGGCCCAGGGTACAAACCACACCCAAGAAACCGACTCAATTTCAGGCACCTGCTTTCTTCCCTCAGTCTCAAATGCTTAAAATAGCAAAATACCTTATCATGCTGATCAGGGGAAACCAAGCTACCCCCTCCAAAAGGAAAAGAGATCTGTCCTCTGTAGTTTTGTCTGAACAAGAGTCAGATGACTGTGATGCATCTTTATATGAAGACATGCAACCCCTCTCTACTTATGAGGATTCTGATGCAGAGGATTCCATCCCTTCAGCCTCTCCCCCAGAGGATATTTCCTTTGGGTAAACTCTTCATACCTTAAGGGAGCATTTCCAATGATAGAGTCAGGACTAACCCTCAGTCTAAAAAGAGACTCAGGGAATTCTTAGATCTTCCACAGCACAGACTGTTGGCCATCCCTTCAGTCCAGTCCTGGATGTTGTGGAGGATGTTTTCCTGGAATCCAGCTTGACACTTGACACCCTCCCTCCTGCATCCAGAAAAATCAGACCGGTACTGTAGAGTCCCTGACTAGCACACATTTCTTTTTAAAAATCCTACTGCTGACCCTGAGGTAATTTCTCAAGGGCCTAAAGGGATTCAAACACCCTCTGCTAAGAATCCCATCCCCTCAGATAGGGATACCCGAGCACTAGACAGATGTAAAAAAGTATACACCTCAGATGTTCATCGTGTTTCACTGTTGCAGTCATGACTGTAGGGTTCTCCCCTGCCGGCAGGCAGCCATCGGTTGGCCAGAATCCCAAAGTCTGGGTCCGGCGTCGGCTGTTCATACATGCTCCCTGACGTCAGAGCGCCAGGAGTACAAAGCTGACAGCCAACGCCATCTTCTCCAGTCTTTCTTGCCATGCGGTGATAGCAGTTCGCAAGTGCCGGTCGGCTGAATCCTTATGAATTTTTCTGATATTCTTCAGTTCGAAGACTTTCTTCTCCACTCAAAGCTAAGTACCCCGTTGGGGAAACTTTTTTCTTGCTCCACTCCGATGTCAGAAAAGGTTAATAATTGCATTTCATGTGGGAAGCAAATACCTCATAAGGATTTTCATTCTTACTGTATTCCTTGCTTCGGCCCTGACCACGACGTAGCTAGTTGTCGGTTTTGTGCTAGATTAAATCAACGTACAATTAAGCGAAGGTACGATTTTGCTTTTCATTATTTCGGTAGGCACTTTAACTACAAAATGTCGTCGGATACGGTCCCGGCTACCAGAGTTCACAAACGTTGCAAGTATAAAGACAGGCCTCCAAGGTCCAAATCTGATGATAGCGCACAAGCGGAGCCAGCTTCAGGTTCGGCCATCGTCAGTGAGGTGCTTTTGCAGCCCCTGTCGTCGGCCATTTCAGAACCGACGGCCGAAACGGACTCTCATGAGGAGCCAACCAGGCCTTTAAATATTTCTGTTGCTGGACCTTCGGACAATGCTTTTTCGGATGGGTCCGGAGCCGCTGTGCAGGTACCAGCTTCCGAAGGGGTTTTCAGGCCTACTCAGCTACTAGTAAAGGCAAAGCCAAAGACAAAGGCAAAGAATCCTTCTAAATCAAAGACTTCAACACAGGCATCTTCTGAACTGGCTCCCAAGTCACAGAAGCAGTTACTCAAGATGGCGGAGGATTTACTTACTATGATTAGGGGTTTTCATCCCCCTCCAGACAAAAGGCCAAGGCAGGATGTTCATTATGATTCCTCTAATCAGGCTTCTGTTTCCACAGTTTCTTCTTCTGATCAGGAATATTCTTTCCCTCCTTATGAGGATTCTGATGCTGAAGAATCCATTCCTTCAGCTTCTCCCCCTGAGGATTTCTCTTTTGGGGAAACTTTGCATGAAATGAGGGAACATTTCCACTGGGAAAGACAGGAGTATTTGGAATCCAAGAAAAGACTGAGGAATTTTCTTCTTCTTCCCCAACATAGACCCCTGGCTATTCCTCCTGTTTTGGATATTGTGGATGATGCCTTTTCGGAGGCTAACTTAACCCCCGACTCTTTTCCTCCTGCTCCTTTTAAGCCTGATAAATATTACAGGGTTCCTGATTCCCATCAGTTTTTATATAAGAACCCTTCTGCTGACCCTGAAACCATTTCTCAGGGTCCTAAGGGAGTTAAGGCCGCTTCTGCCAAAAATCCCATTCCTACTGAAAAGGATTCTCGATCCTTAGAAAGATGGGGCAAAAAGGTGTACACTTCTGCTACTTTGTCCATTAGGGCTTTAAACTGTCAGATCTGAAGTAGGATTGTTCATTTGTCAGCAACCTGTGGGTTACGGATCCGATATCGGATCCGAGCCGGCAACTTGTTTCAAGCTAATGGATCCGAGCTATTAGCTCCTCCCTTCACCCATAATCCCCTGCTAACCCTCCATGACATCAAATCTAGTTTGCCGCGCTTGTGATGGCTGGATCCTTTTCTTGAGCTCCACAGATTAGTGAAAAAAGTTAACTTTTTTCTAGCATTTTTCGTCAGGAATTTCTGTTTTAGTTTAAATTAATATTTGTAAAGTGTGTCTGAGTTAGGTTTCCTATTTTTTTTCATTAATACCCTCCCTTCGCTGGTCGCTAGTGTGAGTGTTTGTTGAGAGTCTTTTGGGGCCTGTGTGTGTGTGTGTAATTGTCATTTTTTTTCTTTTCCTTTTTAGTTAAAAAAAAAAAAAAAAAAAAAAAAAAAAAAAAAAAAAATGGCTGAGGCCCCAAAAGCCATATTTTCTAAATGTACCGAGTGTGGCCATAAGCTCTCCCCGGCTGATGGCCACACTTGGTGCGTTCGGTGCCTTGGGGTTGAACACCTCACCTCAGGCTGTACTATCTGTGCAGCGTTCAACCAGAGGGCACTGGAAGAACGGAGGTCGAAGCTGGTCCTGGCAGGACTTCTACCCCCGGATTCAGCTTCGGCCTCCGCTACCTCTGCTACTCCCGTGGCTCCATCACAGCCTGTGGTGGTTGCCACTCCTGCCCCCCTGCCTCCGACTGGGACTCAAACTCCCGCTAAAGTGTCGGAGGACAGGGAGGCCAGGAGGGAGAAATGGAGGGAGAAGCACCACAAGCGGCGGACCGAGACCTCCGTTTTGGCCCCGCCAGCTAAGCGGGCTTCTCCCTCCATTGCTTCTAGGTCTCCTCCTCCTCGGCTCCGATCCCCTTCTTTCTCCCCGGGGCGCGAGGAGGAGACCCGATCTCCGTCGAGGTCATCGAGGCGGCATTCCAGGCCTGCCTCGGTGGCCTCTTCGAGATCCACTTTCAGCTTATCAGATGCAGACTTGGACCGGATGATGCGAAGGTTCATCCAGGCCCAGCTGCAGATGGGAGTGCTCTTGCCTCCCCCCTCTTAGGGGGGGAGCTCGACGCCTTTTTTCCACCCAATTGCTCCTTCTCCGACCCGCTACCGGGTTCGAGGCCGAGCCGAGCAGCCTTGGAGCCGGGGGTGGGTCGGCGCCGACAGTACTTGGTACTTCAGATCCGACCCTACCCTCGAGTCTGTCAGATCCGACCTCTCGGAGCTGTGGTCCGAGCTTCGGATCCGGGGGATTCAGTGTGCCTTTGGCTCCGTCCAGGTTGGAGCACACTGGTCCCTCGGATCCGACGGTCTTGGCGCCGACTCCAATCCCTTCATCAGATCCGAGTGGGAGCCGACTTTCGGATCCATTGGAGAGTGGCTCTCCCTCGGCATTCGATGTTGTGGAGAGGGCTCTGTTGAGAGCATCCGGACCCCCGGTCCTTGCATCGACTCCTCCCTGCACTCCCTCTCTGCTGGGCCAGGCTTCCATCACCTGGCCAAAGGGACAGCCTGCTTCGATGTCACAGACAGTTCCATTGGAACAAGATGTTGCTGGCGAGGCCTCCTCGGACAATCCCCCTGAGGAAGCTGCCCACAAGCATAAGTGCAAAAGGAGGCACGTGGACTCCCCTGAGTCCTTAACCGAGGACACGGACTTGGAGGAAGGGGAAGGCTCCCCAAGATCACCCCCTGAGGATGTCTCCTTTGGAGACGCTAAGAATCAGAGGTGGGTGGTCTGCCCCCAAGTCTTCCTCTGACGAGTCTGTGTTTCTGGAGGCGTTCAAGGCAGGCCCGTCTACCTCCTGGGTGTCTCCTCCAGCCGATCCCCTGGTGGACCTTATTACCACCAGGGCATGGAAGGATCCGGACACCATGGAGCCAATACCGAAGTGACCGGATAGGATTCTTAGCCCCCCCTCAGACCGGTCACATTAGAGTAAGGGCTCCCCTGTAGATGCCATGTTGACGGCGGCAGCCACAAAGAGGGAATTGGCTCAGGAGAGTCCCTCAGTCCATCCACCGAGCAAAGAGTCCTGTTTGATGGATCGCTTAGGGAAGTGAGTCTTTAGTTCAGCGACCTTCTCAGTAAGGTCTCTGAACTATATGGCACATGTCATCAGGATGCAGCGGGATCTTATCAAAGAATATGCTGCATCCCCCCCGAGTCCATGTCGGAGGAGGATAAACATTTGTACTCCACCCGAATGGCCACTCTGAGATCTATTTCAAACACCTCTATGCGGCTGTTGTCCCACGCCACAGAGGGAGCCGCTAGGGCCAGCGGAGCAGGCCTAGTCATGAGACGTCAGGCCTGGCTCCGTCATTGCGACTTTACGGAGCCCTTTAAAGCGTCCTTCGCGAACGCCCCCTTTGATGGTTCTGCCCTTTTTGGCAAAACAGTTTGCAAGACGCTTGTCCAGAGTGAGAAGGACGGGAAGACGTTGTCTGCTGTCGGAGTCTGCTTCTCTGCTCCCCAGCGGTCCTTTTCAACCAAAAGGGTCAGAAGAAGATGTGGTTCCGGAAATCACAACATTCCCAATCAGCTCCGGACAACCAGTCCTACCGTGGCAGAGGTGGACAGGGAGGACATCGTCCCAGGGGCAGAGGGGCTCCTAGAAATTTCGGGTCCAGAGAACCTTTCTCTGAGCAGCCCGCGCAGCAGCCCTGAGGGGTTGCCCGGCTGCTCCACTCTGGAGGCAGTCGGGGGGCATTTTTCGAAACATCTAGCAGCATGGGAGTCCATTACAACAGACCGCTGGGTGCTTCACATCATATCCAGAGGGTACAAAATACCAATTCTCCATGTTCCCCAATCCAAGAACCTCCCTGATGTACCACCCGATCACAGGGAGGCCGCAGCCACAGAAATACAGCAGCTGCTAAGAAAAAGAGCCATCCAGCCCATCCCCCAAGACCAGCTCTGATTAGGGTTCTACTCCAGGTTCTTTTTGGTGCCAAAAAAGATGGGGGACCTGAGACCCATCCTAGACCTTTCCCACTTGAACCTGTCAGTAACCAAGGAAAAATTCCGAATGGTCACTCTTCAATCTATCCTCCCCCTTTTGAGGGAGAATGATTGGATGTGCTCTTTAGACCTCAAGGATGCGTATTACCACATCTTAATGGACAAACGATCCAGGAGGTTACTTTGCTTCCGGCTGGGAGCCAGTCACTACCAGTTCAGGGTCCTTCCCTTTGGCCTCACCACAGCCCCCAGGGTGTTCACCAAAGTGTTGGCAGTGATTGCGGCCCACCTGAGACTCCAGGGAATTCAGGTCTTCCCGTACCTGGACGACTGGCTCCTGACCGCACCAACAAGGCATCTACTTTGCTTGGCCAGAGACTTCTTTCTCCATCTAGCCCCACAACTAGGCATTACTATCAATGTCGGCAAATCTCTACTGGCTCCAACACAGATCATAGAATTCATAGGTGCCAGAATAAACACCAGAGATTTGCGAGCCTTCCTAACTGCCGAGAGAATCAGAAATCTACAACTTCATGTGCGGGCTATCCTTCATTCAAAGGCTTCACCAGCGGAATTGATCCTGAGGGCATTAGGCTCCATGGCAGTAGCGATTACACTCCTTCCATGCGCCCGTTTGAACATGCGAGTCCTGCAATGGACTCTGTTAGTGCAATGGTCCTTCCTATCCCTTCCTCTCCACCATCCCATTGCTATCAGCAAGGCTGCAGAAGGGCGCTACTATGGTGGCTCCAAGCATCGAACTTCCATACCTTCTGCACCTCTCCCCCTATCGCCACTGTGACCACGGACGCTTCCCGCCTCAGGTGGGGGGGGCATTACTCAGGCAGGACAGTTCAAGGCACGTGGAACGATACAGAGACCTCCCTGCATATCAACATTCTGGAGATGAGAGTGGTGCTGTTGGCGTTGCAAGCACTTCAGAGTTTCCTCCCCGCAGGAACGATTGCAATTCACTTGGACAACATGTCAGTGGTCTGGTATATCAACAAACAGGGGGGAACCAGATCTTATCCTCTTTGCCGCGAAGCCATGAGAGTGTGGGAATGGACAATCTCCACCAACCGCTTTCTGATTGCAACGCACATTCCGGGGAGGACCAACATCCTAGCGGACAAGCTCAGCCGCACCCTTCTTACCCCTTACGAGTGGTCTCTCAATCCTCTAGTAGCGAAGCAGATATTCGCAACATGGGGGCAACCCTGCTGCGATCTTTTTGCATCTCCCTCAAACGCCAAATGCGACAATTTCTTCGCTCTAATCCCCCCACCAGGGGAATCTCCAAGAGACGCTCTGGTGCATGCTTGGCCACCCGGTCTACTCTATGCGTATCCCCTCTTCCAGTAATGATACAACTCTTACAGAAAGCCTTGCGGTTGGGGAGCAAGATGATTCTCATTGCCCCATTCTGGCCTCGACAAATTTGGTTCCCTTACCTGTGGTCTCACCTTGTAAATCACCCTTGGATTCTAGATCCCATTCCGGATCTCATCTCCCATCCATTGGACTTGCCAACTCCAAACCTGGACAATCTGAAACTGACAGCTTGGTTGCTCCAGTTCCACTCCTAGTTAGGACTCCCGGTATCTCTTCACCAGTCAAAGCCATCCTCTTGGCAGCACATAAGCCCTCCACCAGGAAAGTGTATCACAGCAAATGGAAACGTTTTTCCATCTGGGCGGAGCGCCGCGATCTAGATCCCTTTACAGCTCCTCTTCCATCCATTTTAGATTTCCTAACTGAACTCTTTCAAGAAGGCGCTAGTTGTTCAACTGTCAAAGTGCAATTGGCAGCCATTTCCCATTATCATGTGGGACATGATACAGGACCCTTGATGTCAGCCAAATTGTGTAAAACCTTTCTCAAGGGTACCTTTTTACTTAGACCTGCTGTAAAAGAAGCCGTACCCCCATGGGATCTTACTTTAGTTCTTAAAGCCTTGACTGCTCCAACCTTTGAACCCGCTGCTTCAGTGGATCTCAAATTCTTGTCATGGAAAACAGCATTCCTTGTAGCCATTACTTCAGCAAAAAGAGTGTCGGAACTTCAGGCTCTTTCTGTAAAGCCTCCATATCTGATTTTTCACCCTGATAGAGTGTACCTCAGGATCAATCCCTCCTTTCTTCCCAAGATAGCATCAGAAACCAACATAAACCAATCCATAAATTTACCGGTTTTCTTCCCTAAATATCAAAATAAGGGTGAATACAAGCTGCACTCATTGGATGTTCATAGGCAGCTTCATTTTTATACTCATAGGACGGCTGGCCATAGACAATCCGACCAGCTGTTCGTTTCCTTTGCCAAATTTAACTTGGGGAAAGCTATCTCTAAAGTATCTTTATCTCGCTGGATTTCCCAATGTATCCTACTAGCTCATCAAGCCTCGGGTAGACCCGCACCAGAAGGAGTTTGTGCTCATTCCACTCGCTCCATTTCTACTTCTGCGGCTTTCAAGTCTAGAGTTCCTTTGGATGATATTTGTTCTGCAGCCACTTGGGCTTCATCTCATACCTTTATCAACCACTACAAGCTAGACCTGCTTTCTAGAGGGAGAGCATCCTTTGGCTCTGCGGTGCTTCGTAATATCCTTCCATGATGGCCACCCAGGGTGCAGGTAGCTGGGGACTCTGTCCCACAGGTTGCTGACAAATGAACAATCCTTCTTCAGATTTAGAAGTTATGTACTCACCATAACGTTCCATCTGAGTAGGTAGTTCATTTGTCTGCAACCATCCCCCCCTCCTTCCCCCTGACCTTCTTTAGATCTATTAGTTTTTAGATATCCTTTGTTGGATATATATGGAGAGGCAAACTCGATCTGAGGTCATGGAGGGTTAGCAGGGAATTATGGGTGAAGGGAAGAACTAGGAGCTCGGATCCATTAGCTTGAAACAAGTTGCCGGCTCGGATCCGATATCGGATCCGTAACCCACAGGTTGCAGACAAATGAACTACCTACTCAGATGGAACATTATGGTGAGTACATAACTTCTAATTTCATATGTTTAAATACCAGCAATTTCTCTTGTCTGTCTTAAAACAAAAGCTTACTTCCATTTCTGCCTGTGCAGATGATAAGGAATTACATGACTTATTGCATGCCACTGAACAGGTTGTGAAGCATGGTTTACGCTGTGGATTTGATGCCTTGGAGGCTTCTTGTAGGGCTGCGGCCTCTGGCACAGTCATTAGAAGGCATGCATGGCTAAAGGAACAAAATTTACCTGAACAAGTAAAGACTAAATTATTGGATGCTCCTGTTCCGCATAATGTTTTGTTTGGATCAAAAGCTGAAGAGGTGATTAAAAAGATGGAGGATAAGGCGAAATCCATGCAAACAGTTAAAGATTTCTTACAAGTACAGCCACCTAGATTTAGCAGGAATTTGCCTTCGAAAAATTAGTCCTTTCCCACTTCAGACAGGCCTCAGAGGGGTAGATATAGACGCTCCAGAGGGAGGCCTCAAACACAAGCTGCTTATAGGCCAAGACAGTGGACTGCTTCCACCCCTAGGGGAGGAGAGGACAGGTCACAATCTCAAAGGAAACAAACTCAATGACTCCCTCTGTTGGGCTACAGGAACTTCTTGCCTGGAAGCCCCTCTCGGAGGAAAACTCTCTTTTTTATCAAAATTGGACTCAAATAACCCAAGACAAGTGGGTTTTGGATGTGGTTTTAAGAGGTTACAAATTCCATTTTCATACCTTGCCAAGGCCAAACGGATGGCCAGAACTTCCAAAACATCAATGGACGGAGGCCTTGAGCCAGGTGGAAGCTCTTTTGGCTATGAATGCCATAGA
The DNA here is from genome assembly GCF_019279795.1 of Protopterus annectens. Taxonomy (NCBI): domain Eukaryota; kingdom Metazoa; phylum Chordata; order Ceratodontiformes; family Protopteridae; genus Protopterus; species Protopterus annectens. Next base: position 386,401,781 of record NC_056740.1, on the reverse strand, counting down.
GCTGGTTCCTCTTTCAGAGATGGGAAAAGGTTTTTACTCAAGGCTCTTTCTAGTCCCAAGGAAGCAAAACTCATGGAGACCCATTCTGGATCTTTCGGTCTTAACACCTTTCTAGAGATTCCAAAATTCAAGATGCTTACTCTACAGCAGCTACTTCCAATGCTGCCCAAAGATGCATGGATGGTAAGTTTGGATTTAATGGAGGCATATTTACACATTCCCATCAGGCAGGATCGCAGACAATATCTCAGGTTCAAGGCCGGATCGAGGCACTTTCAATTCTCTGCGTTGCCCTTTGGATTGTCTACTGCGCCCAGGGTCTTCACCAAATGCCTGGCTCCAGTAGTAGCTTACTGCAGACTCGAGGGAATTCAAATTTACCCTTATCTGGATGATTGTCTAATTCAGGCAGACAGCAAGGATGTCTTACTCCAGCATCTAGAATTTGTACAGAACCTCCTCAAGTTCCTGGGATTCTCTGTAAACATAAAAAAGTCAAATTTGACACTAACACAACAGATAACTTTTCTGGGTGCACTTCTAAACACCACAACCCAGATGGCATTTCTGACATCCGAAAAACAATTACAACTGGCTTCAACTTTCAGAACATTGGCAACTCTAACTCAGCTATCTGCAAGGAAATTCCTGCAGGCTTTGGGTAACATGGCCTCCTGCATCCTTCTCATACCATATGCAAGACTACACATGAGGAAAATACAATGGTACCTAAAAAGTGTATGGTCTCAGCATTGCCACAGTTTAGACATACTGATCTCCATCCTGCCTTGCTTTCAAAAGGAATTTCTTTGGTGGTCCAGGACATGTGCTCTAAACAAAGGGAAACCCTTCCGTCTGCCTCTTGCCACTCAGATTCTAACCACGGACGCCTCGGATTATGCTTGGGGAGCCCATTTTCAGGGCAATTGTTTGCAGGGCCTTTGGACAAAGGATCAGAAGCACCTGCATATCAATTTAAAGGAAATGTTAGCCGTTCAGAAAGCTCTATTGGCCTTCAGGAATCTTTTACAATCAGGACAACTGCTAATACGGACAGACAACACCACAGTTATATGGTACATAAACAAGCAAGGGGGATCTCATTCCTACCCCGTTTGCAGACTAGCCATGGATCTATGGAACACAGCTCTAGCTTGCAATCTGGATCTTCAAGCTCAGTTTCTACCAGGGAAACAAAACTTCCTGGCAGACAGTCTGAGCAGAAACCTTTCGATCCACACGAGTGGATGCTGGACACCAAAATATTCAGGATGATAACAGCAGTCTGGGGATGTCCTCACATAGACCTCTTTGCATCCCATCTCAATCATCAACTACAGAATTGTTGCACCAGGACTTTCCACAGAGAAGCTTGGAAAGTGGACGCCCTGTCATTCAGTTGGAGGAACCTCTCGGGATATGCCTTTCTGCCTCTTCCTCTTCTTCCACGGGTTTTACTGAAGATAAAACAGGACAAGCCCAAGATGATAATCTTGCTGGCTCCAAATTGGCCTCGGAAGTTTTGGTATCCAACTCTAAAAAATCTATGCCTGGAGCTCCCTTGGGTTTTACTTCAGTTTCCGAACCTTCTGTCCCAACATCAGGGTCAGGTTCTACACTCTCATGTCAGAACTCTCAGCCTGGCAGACTGGTTAATCCAGGGCCTTTGATTTCTTCTTTACCTGCCCAAGCAGGTTATGGATGTCATTTTAGAAGCCAGACGTCCTAGCACTAGAAAATCTTATGCAGGAAAATGGAAAAGATTTTGTTCCTGGATGCAGGCTCAGGATTCTGATCCTCTTCTTCCTAATATTACTTTAATTTTACTTTACTTGACAGATCTCTTACATAAGGGTCTCTTTCTCTTCCATTAAGATACATGCCTCTGCTATTTCTGCTCATTATAATACAGACCCTCCCATCTTTTTCCACCAGCTCATGAGACAGTTTCTCAGAGGAGCTAAGAACTTACGACCTCCTAGATCTCCTCCCATTCCTGCTTGGGATCTCAACTATGTTTTGGAAAAACTAACTTTGCCTCCTTTTGAGCCTGCTGCCTCTTCTGACATCAAGTTTTTATCTTGGAAGACAGCTATCCTGTTAGCCTTAACCTCTGCCAGGAGAGTTTCAGAGTTACAAGCTCTTATGGCTGTGGAACCTTGTATTATTTTTCATCAAGACAGGGTATCTTTGAGGTCTAATCCTACCTTCATGCCTAAGGTGATTTCCAAAGTGGCTTTAAATCAAACTATCCACTTGCCAACCTTTTTCCCCACTCCTCAAAATAAAGGGGAAAGGATCTTACATTCCTTGGATGTACACAGACAACTATGTTTTTACCTGAACAGAACCAAGGACATCAGAAAATCAGAACAATTGTTTGTTTCTTATGCTTCAAGTTCCCAAGGTAAAGCCATTTCAAAGCAGACCATTTCTAAATGGATTGCTCATGGAATCAGATTTTGTTATTCTCACCATGGAAAGAAAATCCCAGGGAGTATACGGACTCATTCCACCAGAGCTGCTGCCACTTCTGCGGCCTTCCTCAGGGAAGTTCCTACCAAGGACATTTTGGAAGCTGCAACTTGGAGTTCAGTGCATACTTTTTCTAAGCACTACAATCTACCTCTCTACTCTAAGTCTAGGGCAGGCTTTGCCTCTGCAGTCTTGTAGGGCCTTTTAGCCGCCCCTTCCTCTTTATGACCACCTCCCTTTCTTTCAGCTTTGGGATTCTACCCTACAGTCATGACTGCAACAGTGAAACACGATGAACATAGTACATTTGTGTACACCTATCATAAATGTAGATGTTCGAGTGTCTTCACTGTTGCAGTCTGGGTTTTCCTCCCTCCTGTCCCCTCTTATTTTTACTTTTGTGTATTTCCTTTTTTCACTATTCTTTTGAGGTGTATTTGCAAAGGTTATGGGACCTTTTTCATTTTGGGACTCCTGACATCTGGGGCAAGAAAAACTGGAGAAGATGGCGTCGGCTGTCAGCTTTGTACTCCTGGCGCTCTGACGTCAGGGAGCATGGATGAACAGCCGACGCCGGACCCAGACTTTGGGATTCTGGCCGACCGATGGCTGCCTGCCGGCAGGGGAGAACACTACAGTCATGACTGCAACAGTGAAGACACTCGAACATCTACATTTATGGTAGGTGTACAGAACTGTACTTTACTCTTGCTATCAGGGCACTAAATTGTCAGTTCCATATGCTAACATTTTAGCAACATACCCTGGAACTCCTCAAACAAAAAGTCTTCCTTTCCTGCTTGTGCAGAATCTAAAGAGTTACAAGAGTTAATTCATTCTGCAAGTCAAGTAACTAAACACACATTGCACTGTGGTTTTGATGCCCTAGAAGCTTCTTGCAGGGCAGCAGTCACCGGATCTGCCATTTGAAGGCATGCATGGCTTAAGGAACAGCCCTTGCCAGACCATGTCAAATCTAAATTGTTGGATGCCCCCTTGCACAAAGACAACTTATTTTGGCACTAAGGCAGAAGACGTCTTAAAAAAGATGGAAAGAAAAAGCAAAATCTATGCAGACAGTTAAGGATTTCTTACAGGTTCAGCCACCCAGGTTCAGCAGGCATTGTCCCACCAAGCACTGCTTTTTTCCTGCTTCCACTAAGCCAGTCCAGCCCAGACCCTGGAAACCAAACTCCCCCGGGCAGCAGCCACAGGGAATGCAGAGATCTAAGCAGTGAACTACCTCCACTTCAAAACCAGGGAGTTCTAAGCCACCCTCTTATGGTAAGAATTCATAATGACTCACCTCCCCCACCCCCTCCCTCTGCACACCTTCACTTACCCCTAGGAGGAAAACTCTCCTTTCACGCAAGCACCTGGGCTACCATTACCAACTACCGCTGAGTTCTCAACATAGTGTCCCAGGGATACAGATTTTCTTTTCACACCCTTCCTACTCCAAAAGGGTTCCCAGATCTACCTCCAAACCAGTGGGCAGAGGGGCAAAAGCAAGTCCTTTCCCTGCTGTCTATGGGGGCAGAAGAACACGTTCCTGCGGAACAAAAACGCCAAGGTTTCTACTCCAGACTTTTTCTGGTACACAGAAAAGAGGGCACCTGGTGCCCATCCTCAATCTATCCATTCTAAACACCTTCCTGGTGATCCCAAAATTCAAAATGCTCACCCTCCAGCAGCTGCTACCCATGCTGTCCAAGGATGCTTGGTTAGCCACCCTAGATCTAAAAGAGGCCTACCTCCATATTCCTATCAGGGAATCATGCAGGAAATATCTCAGTTTCAGGGCAGGATCTCAGCACTTACAGTTCTCTGTGCTTCCCTTTGTCTTATCTACTGCTCCCAGAGTTTTCACAAAATGTCTGGGTCCGGCCATTGCCTTTTGCAGACAAAGGAATATCCAGATTTCCCATACTTAGACAACTGCCTCATTCAGGCAGACAGCCAGGAAAAATTGCTCAAGCACCTGGCCTTTGTAAAGTCCCTACTAACCTCTCTAGGGTACACAATCAACGAAAAGAAATCCAAGCAGGTGCCCACCCAAAGGATTATATTCCTGGAAGCAAGCCTGGACACAGCATCCCAGATGGCATTCCTTACAGCAGAAAAACAAGATTTCCTGACAGCCTACTTCTCTCAACTAGCCACCAGACCCAGCTCTCTGCAAGAAAGATTCTGCAAGCTCTGGGGTTCATGGCATCTTGCATATTACTCATTCCATATGCCAGACTGCATATGAGGAAACTTCAGTGGTACCTAAAAAGCCTTTGGTGTCAACACTCTCAAGATCTGGAGACTCTCATACCTATAATTCCTTGCCTCAGAAAAGATTTTCTTTGGTGGGCAACAGCATGCTCCCACAACAAGGAACTACCTTTCTCACCTCCTCCTGCTGCCCAGACCCTCACCACAGACACATCAGACTATGCCTGGGGTGCACACCTGGACACAGGTGCATACAGGGCCAATGGAGCCCACAGCAAATCCCTCTGCACATGAACCAAAAAGAGATGATGCTTGTCTAGCACGCCTTGATCGCTTTCAAGCCCTTCTCTCCCCAGGGGCTCTCTTGATCAAAACAGACAAACACCATCGTAATGTGGTATATCAGCAAGCAGGGTGGGACTCACTTCTACCCTCTATGCAGGCTGGCCATGACCCTTTGTCACAAAGGCACTGCCATGCAACTCCACCTGTTAGCACAATTCCTTCCAGGTTCTCTCAACTCTCTGGCAGACCAATTGCAGACACTCAGTGCGGCAGCTTGTCTTATTCCCTAACCCCTGATCAATCTGCCAACCTCAGTAAACAGGTTCTAGATGTTATACTTGAGGCCAGATGCCCTAGCACTAGAAAGTCTTATGCTGACAAATGGAAAAGGTTCTGCACTTGGATTCAGGCTAAGGGAGCCAACACGGCACAGCCCTCCCTCCCTCTCATCCTGGATTACTTAGCTGACCTACTACATAGTGGCATCTCTTTTTCCTCTATTAAAATTCATGCCTCTATCTCTGCTCATTTTCCCACTGAGCAGCCCCTTTTCTCACGGCCCTTGATCAAACAGTTCCTAAGAGGGGCTAGCAACTTGAGGCCACCCAGAAGAGCACCAACCCCAGCTTGAGACCTTAACTTTGTGTTGGAAAAACTCACCCTATCCCCCTTCGAACCAGCTTCTTCTGCAGAGCTAAAATTTGTCTGCTGGAAGACTGCTTTCCTTCTGGCCATCACTTCAGCCAGAAGAGTGTCCGAGCTGCAAGCACTCATGGCTGTGGAACCCTTCATCTTCCATGTTGACATGGTATCCCTGAGGACTAACCCATCCTTCATGCCCAAGGTGGTGTCCAGTGTGGCTCTCAACCAATCCATTCATTTGCCCACCTTTTTTTTTAATCCCCGGAACAAGGGGGCAAGGATCCTGCTCTCTAGATGTGCACAAACAGCTCAGATTCTATCTAGACAGGACTAAATCCTTCAGAAAGTCTGATCAATTTCCGGTTAGCTTTGCTACAGGGGCAGAAGGCAAAGCCATCTCCAAACAAACCATTTCGAAATGGATAGCACACTGCATCAATTTCTGCTACAAACGACACAAAAAGCCTCCCCCCAAGGGGGTCAGGACTCACTCCACCAGAGCAGCCTCCACCTCTGCAGCTTTCCTCAGAGGAGTCCCCACCAGGGACGTCCTGGAGGCTGCCAACTGGACATCTGTTCACACTTTTAGCAAACATTACCACCTGCTTCTCTTCTCCAAATCCAGGGCAGAGTTTGCCCCTGCGGTCTTGCAGGGCATCATAGCCAGCCCCTAGTTTCCTTGACTTGCCTCCACCCATTTTCTCAGCTTTGGGAATCAACCCAAATGTGATGACTGCAACAGTGAAACATGAAGAACATAGTACAGTTCTGTACACTTACCATAAATGTAGATGTTCGAGTGTATTCACTGTTGCAGTCCTAGTTTTCCTCTCTCCATCCCCTTTTTTCTTCTCTTTCCTTACAAGGGACATATTGGCATTTACTTACTACTGGTGGGGGTTCTTCCACCAGAACCTGGCTCCTACTTTGGGGGCTCCTGACAGGTTGCGGCAAGAAAAACTGATGTAATGGCGCCGGCTGTTTTACTTTATACTACTGACAACCTGACGTCAGTCCTGAAGTGTCCGCAACTGATGCAGAAATACTAAGCCTCTGGTGTTCGGGCCGGCCGAGGGCTACCCTGGCAGGGATAACCCAAATGTGATGACGGCACAGTGAATACACTTGAACATCTACATTTATGGTAAGTGTACACAACTGTACTTTTCTGAAGGTCTTTGGCTCTGGCTCAGCTACTTCTTTAGTGGTCCTTCCAGCCAATGAGATGATGGATTAAATATCTTAATGAGAATGGAAGGAGTCGTATGTGGCTGAACCTGTCCCTTGGAAACCTGATATGTTTCTTGTGGCACCTAAGAATGGTCTGCATTGGAGCACGGCCCCAGCAGTAGATGACATGGTAGTAGCCACAGCAACCATGAAAACTGGCCAAAGAAAGCCCTTCTGTCCATCCCTGTAACAGGGAGTCTAGGGCATTGGACCAGTTTTGGAAGTATGTTTCTGCTTCATCTATCTTTGCTTTGAGGACACTGAATTATCTGGCACATGTGACAAGATTCCAGAGATATTTGACTGAGGGACTCTCCAAATGTCTCACAGGTTTCATGTCTGTAGAGGACAAGAAAATTGTGGGCTCACAGCTGGCCACCCTACATTCCCTATCGAAAGCCTTCACATTCATGCTGTCCAACAGAGCCGAGGGCATTTTGAGAGCTGCTGACACAGACATTACCATAAGGAGATATGCTTGGATGTGCTTATGTGACTTTGCAGAGCCTTTCACTATGTCCTTTATTAATGCCGCTCGATGTTGACCCTTTTCAAACTGAAAGTCAAGGAGACACTCCCTAAGAGTGAGCAAGATGGGGAAAACCCTTTCTGCCATAGGCATATGGTTCTTTACCCCCAAAGGTCCTTCTTTCAAAACCAGAAGGGGGTAAGAAACTGTGGTTTAGGATGTCCCAAAGTTTTTCACCAGAAGAGTGGATCTGGAATTTGCTCAATGTTATTTTTGGTGCCAAAGAAAAGTGGGGACCTCAGGCCAGTTTTGGACCTCTGCTGCCTCAACCAGTATGTCAGACACACAAAGTTCCAGATGGTCATGGTGCAGTCAATCCTCTCCCTTTTGAAGAAGGATGATTGGATGTGCTCGATAGACGAACATCATACATGCAAACACATTATGATGGATAGCTGGTCCAAGAGGTTTCAGTGCTTCTGACTGAAAGCCTGTCATTTTCAGATGTTCTTCGTGTTTCACTGTTGCAGTCCTTACATTTGGTAATCTGCTGGCAGGTTGCCCTCAGTCTGCCTGATTAACAAAGTCTTGGGTCCTGCGTCGGTTGCTGTCCCTTCTTCCATGACGTCAGGGGTATAAAACATGCAGCCGATGCCATTATAGCAGTCTTTCTTGCCGTGCGGTGCCCGAAGTAGAAGCAGTTCGCAAGTGCCAGTTGGCCGACTCCTGAAGTTTTCGTTTTCGAGTTTCAGAACCGAAGTCTTCAACCTAAAGCGTAGTACCCCATTGGGGAAACTTTCTCTTGGTCCTTACCGATGTCAGTAAAAGTTAATAATTGCATTACTTGTGGAAAGCAAATACCTCATAAAGATTTTCATTCGTACTGTATTCCTTGCCTAGGCCTTGACCACGATGTACCTTGCTGTCTGTTTTGTGCTTTGTTTAATCAGCGCACTATCTGTCGTCGGTACATTTTTGCCTCTAAATATTTCGGTTCTCGGTTTAATTACCCAGAAATGTTATTGGTTAGCCATCCGACTACCGGGATTCCAAAAAAATGCAAAGATAAAGACAGAGACAGGCCGCTGAGGTCCAGAACTGCTGACAACGCTTCTCCTAAGCCAGTCGCCAGTTCGCCGGTACTCAGTGAAGCACTTTCGCAGCCCCTGATACCCGCTACTTCTGATTCGCAGGCCTCTACTGAGACCCGTTTGGAGTCTGGTATGCCGCGAGATGCTTCACCTATGGAACCCGTGGATGTCTCTACCTTGGATGGCTCTGGAGCTGCTGTGTAGGCACTGGCTTCTGAGGGTGTATTCAGGCCTACAGACTTGCATATTAAATCGACACCGCCTTCATTACTAAGGCCTAAATCTCGATCCATGTCTAAAAAAACGATGCCCAGGCCACATGTTCAGGCCCCTATGCCTAAAAAACAAATGATAAAAATGGCTGAAGATCTAATTACTCTAATCAGGAGTAGTCAACCCCCCCCCCCTCTAAGAGTCCTAGGGCTAAGCTTGGTTATGAATCTTTTGATCAGGATTCTGTTTCTTCTGACTCTTCTAATGTCCTGGATTTGTCCATACCTACTTATGAGGATTCTGATGCAGAGGATTCCATTCCCTCTGCTTCCTCTCCTGAGCATTTTTCTTTTGAGGGAAACTTTACATACTTTAAGGGAGCATTTCCACTGGGAAAGCCAAGAATTTTCTGATTCAGAAAAGAGGCTTAGGGATTTCCTTCTTTTACCTCAGCATAGGCCTTTTGCTATACGTCTTGTACTAGACATTGTTGATGATGTGTTCTCGGAATCCATTTTGGCCCCTGATTTCCTGCCTCTGGCTCCTAGTAAACCTGACAGATACTACAGGGTTCCTGAGTCCCACAAGTTCCTTTTCAAAAATCCTGTTACAGATCCAGAAACCATTTCTCAGGGACCCAAGGGCATTAAGGCTTCTACTGCTAAAAATCCTACCCCTTCTGATAGAGACTCCAGGGCGCTGGATAGATGGGGTAAAAAGGTTTATACTTTTGCAACCTTGGCAATCAGAGCTTTAAACTGCCAATTTCATATGTTAAAATATCAACAGCATATTATTGGACTGCTTAAACAGAAAATGATGTTGATTCCTGACTGTGTGGAAAATAAAGATTTACAGGATTTAATGCATTCTGCTGAACAAGTTGGAAAACATATTTTGCAATGTGGTTTTGATTCTTTAGAGGCCTCCTGCAGGGCTGCTGTTGCTGGGTCTGTGCTTAGAAGGCATGCTTGACTTAAGGAGCAATCTTTGCCTGATCTTGTTAAAGCTAAATTGTCGGATGCTCCTTTAAATCAGGACCACCTGTTTGGCAATAAGGCTGAAGAAGTTCTAGAAAAGATGGAAGATAAAGCTAAATCTATGCAAACTGTTAAAAATTTCTTACAAGTGCAACCTCCAAGAATTAGTAGGCACTGGCCTACTTAGAATTGGTCCTTTCCAGCCCCTTTCATATCTTCTCAAGCCAAACCCAGACACACCAAAAACCCCAGGTTTCAGTACCAGGGGACTCTCAGAACTAAGCATTGGGGGCCTCCACTTCCGAATCTGGAAATAACAAGACACACCCCTATAGTAAACAGTCTCAATTACTTCCTTTTAAAATTACCGAGCACTTATCTTTTAACCGTCCCTTTGGGGGGAAAGATTGCTCTTCATGCAAAGAACTGGGAACTCATAACCCAGGACAAATGGGTTTTAAATATAGTGTCCCAGGGATAGACACAAACAGCAACAAACCAGATAAAAACAAAAAACCACAGTTACCTTGCTCCAGCAACAGAAATAGAAAAATAATCCAACTGCTTGGAAAAGCCAAAGAATTTTCTAAACGCAAGTTTATTAGGAGCGTTTTCGCCGTGCTCACTGGCGTGGCTTCCTCAGAGAAAATTTCAATTAAAATAACAAAGTGCAGCATTTATTCTATACAGAAAGGAAGTGATGTCATTAAAATGTCATTTAAGAAATAAAAATACCTTCATGTTGCCAATTTAATAATATATGCAACATGAAAGCGAAAGACAACTATAAATCGTCTTTCAAACAGTTATATTCTTATAAAAAAGGTTCATATACTCACAAATACATATGTGCATATAATAATCAATCGAAGTATGAAAAAGTGTACCCAAAAGTATTCTGATACCGCTTAATTAATCATGTAAACAAAATCATTAATAAAGTAAAAAGTTAAAAATATCCTGACTTGTTTCAAAGAGCCTGTAGTAATAAAAGAGTACAAACAATTAAAAGCTTAACAAAAGGTCCTTAAAAACCTTATACATGTCAAGGAAATCTAGTAATATAGAGATCCAATCAGGAGGTCAACATACCTATGAGGTGCTTATAGGGCAAAAAAACATATAATTATATAATATAAATAAATATAATTAGGTGTGTGTTTTTTAAGGACCTTTTGTTAAGCTTTTAATTGTTTGTACTCTTTTATTACTACAGGCTCTTTGAAACAAGTCAGGATATTTTTAACTTTTTACTTTATTAATGATTTTGTTTACATGATTAATTAAGCGGTATCAGAATACTTTTGGGTACACTTTTTTATACTTCGATTGATTATTATATGCACATATGTATTTGTGAGTATATGAACCTTTTTTTATAAGAATATAACTGTTTGAAAGACGATTTATAGTTGTCTTTCGCTTTCATGTTGCATATATTATTAAATTGGCAACATGAAGGTATTTTTATTTCTTAAATGACATTTTAATGACATCACTTCCTTTCTGTATAGAATAAATGCTGTACTTTGTTATTTTAATTGAAATTTTCTCTGAGGAAGCCACGCCAGTGAGCACGGCGAAAACGCTCCTAATAAACTTGCGTTTAGAAAATTCTTTGGCTTTTCCAAGCAGTTGGATTATTTTTCTATTTCTGTTGCTGGAGCAAGGTGACTGTGGTTTTTTGTTTTTATCTGGTTTGTTGCTGTTTGTGTCTACACCGGTTTGTCGTATGGCCACGGAAAGACCTGATAGCCCCAGCACTCCGAACATTTTTTCAACTTTAAACGCTAATGGGCTCAATCATGAAAATTCGGATTTTACAAGCAAAATGTCTATGACACTAGCAGCCTTGTCTGAGAAGCTTGACAGGCTGAATGCTAGGCTTGATGCAGTTGAAAGGAGTGATGTGACTAGGAACAACGTAACTCCGGAAGTGAGTGGTTTGCCTTTACCGCATAATGGTTTTGCATCTTCAGCTGAGGATTATATTCCGGCAGCACAACCGCCCCCTGCATTGTTTGCTGTTCCAGACCGTGGTGGAAATAATACAAGTCCCACAACAAGTGCACGGTCCAGGGATGCTAACTTGACCAACGTTGTAGCGGGTACATCTGGCTTAAATGGGCGTTCGTTTAATCAGAACGCCTTGCAACCGAACGGAGGTTTAAATATCATTCTACAGACTCAGCGCATTCATTCAAATGGTAATGGTGTTAACAACTTTACCACTGGCAGTAATGTAAGTAACTTGTCTAATTTAGCGGCATGGATGCTAAATACTGAGGCATTTGCCTTTTCGAGCCAAAATGCTGATAACACTGGGCTTGTAAATACTAAAGAAAATACTGTATCCCTTTCGGATAAGCTTAAGCTGTTTGACAGTAAAGTTTTGAAATTAAAAAAGTTACAACTAGAATCTGCATATTTTAAACAATGCATACACGAAGGGTTAATACCGAAAGGCCTACGTAATTCTTTTTCACCATCCGGCTTACTTAACAATGGGGCCTTCTTTAGCGAATTAAAGGAGCTCTTTCAAATGCAAGGAACACAACTGTTACAGCTTATTATTAAGCATTATGAGCTTCAGGTGGGGCAATTGTTAACTGAAATTGACTTGTTGGACAAGCAACTAAAAGATGACTTAAACTTTCCCATGTTTAAATATGATTACGACCGTACACTGACCAGCATAGAGGCAATGCTGGTAAAGTTGAAACAAAACAAGGCTAAAAAACTGGTGAGAGACAGGCAAGCGTACCAAAATGACAACGCTTACCCTAAGCTCCAGTTTTTGGACAAAAAAGTTCCTGTAGTTAGCGAAAGGAATCCTGTTACTAATTCTGTTGAAATTGATGATGACACCTATTGACAATGACGACTTGTTAGAAGATGACTCCTCTAACAATGTTAATACTGGTCCCAGACGTAGTAACAGAATTAAAGGCTTAAATGCTAATAACAACATGGGCAACAACAATTCTAAACAGAATTATTACATGAATAATAATTTTTTAGGCCAACGCAACCCACGCCAACGGCCCAGCAGGAGACAGAATTGGAACTGATTTCAAATACTGAAATGACTGCCGACGAAGAGACATTAGATGGAGTTCCAAATGACTTAGATATCCCTTTGGTTCAACAAGGTCCAAAAATCATTATGAACCAGAATGGTGACTTTAAAATATATAACTTTACAGACCTCCAACTTACCGATGAATTGGTTGAATTGCTGGCGTATGGGTATACTTTTATACCATCTAGATTTGGTGATATATCTAAAGAAATTATAAATTTGAAATGCTTTGTAAGAAAGCTTAATTTAAAGTTGTTTTTTAATAGTGAATCTGAGAGTTCAGACTTGTCTTACACACTAAAACTTCCTAGTGTTTTTAATCCACCTTTACATCCCTCTTTATTGCTATTTGAGCAGGTTTGTGAGGTGGATCTTAGACATTTCTTTAATGACAGGACAGGGAAGAGATCACCCTATGAATTTAATACCTCTAAAGAACAAATCCAATTATTGGACAATCTTTGTAACACCTCGGTCAGACTCCTTAAACCTGACAAAGGGGGGGGAGGTCTGGTCATATTTGATGATCAAACTTATAAGGAGAAGATGTATTCTATTTTAGAGCCACCCGCATATGCTGAAGCATCTTATAATGAGGTACAAGGGGCACACAATAGAATAAAAGGGTATTTTCGTGATTTATTTCTCGAAAATAAAATAGACTTGGACACTTACAACTTTATTGATATGACATTGCCAAAAATTCCAGTTATGTTCGGCATACCAAAGGTACACAAGGACTTGAAGAATCCGCCTATGAGGGCCTTAATTGACGGAAGGTCATTTATGACGTATTCTTGTGCTAGGCTGGTTGACAAATTGCTGTCAAAGTATGTAGTATATTTACCTGGAATTTGTAAGGATTCCTGGTCTTTTTTGGAGGCCATCAACAGTCAACCCTTCAGCAGTGAGGTTAATTTCCTCACTGTTGATGTGGTTGACTTGTACACTTCAATTCCCCACCAGGAAGCTCTTGAATGGTTAGCCCTTCTCCTTTTAGAACTTGGAGCTCCAAAAAATGAGATTGACATTATCACCGAAATTTTGGACATAGTGTTGTCATTAAATTATTTCATCTTTGACAAGAAATACTATTTGCAGAAACAAGGAGTAGCCATGGGCTCTCCTTGTGGTGCATCGGTGGCTAACTTTTTCATGAGCTATTGGGAAAAACATTTTGTTTTTTCCTCAATTGACCTTGTAAAACCAGTCAAATTGTACACAAGATACCTAGATGACATCTTCATTTTATTTGAAGGTGATAGTATAATGGCCAATACTTTTGTGTCCACCATTAACAATACTTCAGAATTTCTGAAATTTACTCATAATTTTTCTACGTCGGATATTGATTATCTGGACGTGAAGCTTTTGAAGGATTTACAATCTCAAATCTTTGTTTCAAAAATACATCGAAAACCAACGTACTGCAACTCATTCTTGCACTTTTCTAGCCATCACCCCTACAGACAAAAGAGAGCGATCGTTAAGGGGCAATTTGTTAGAGCAGCAAGGATGTGCAGTACGTTTGAGTACTTTCATGAGGAATGTAATCTATTAACAGATATGTTTCTTAAAAGAAATTATCCATTGCAGTTTATTGATGAACTTTTTAATGAAGTAAATTTAAAAAGTTAATGGTTTTTTTAAATCCATTTTATCTATGAAAAATCCAGCATGTGAATTGCAATCTAATGATGCAGTGACACCCACTTTAGAATGTTCCTTTGCGACTGAAGTTGTAAGTAATAGTGAAAGAACTAGTTTTGATCCATCTTTGAGTTATGTCACTACATATAGTTTTGATTCCAGGGAAATAGTTACAATTATACGGAAAAATTGGGATTTTATTTTAAGTAATCCCATTTTGACAAAGAAATTTGGACATTTCCCTAGATTTGTTTTTAAAAGAAACATTAATTTAAAAGAGTTATTGCAGAGGGACTTTTCCAATAAGTATTATAATAAGAAATTGGGCATGTACCCCTGTGGTTTTTGTAACAGATGTTACAAAACCAGATCTGGTCAGACGTTCACTGTGAGGGACAAGAAGTTCACTATAAGGGTTCCCCTTAATTGTGAAAGTAAGTCAGTAGTGTACGTGGCGTTATGCGATTGCTGCCCGTTTTTCTATATCGGAAAGACTGATCGTAGGTTGCGCGATCGTATGTACGAGCATTTGTACGCTATTAATAATAGAAATGAAAGCAATGCTTTAGCTAAGCATATTATAGACCAATCAGGGCACAGTTTCTCATTTATGGCAATTGATCAAACAAAAACATCTCTTAGAGGTGGCCCAACTACATTACTGTTAGAAATTTTAGAGTTAGAATGGCAATTTAGAACAGACGCCTTCCATTTTCCTGGATTGAATGATAACTGTAACATTTTGCCTGTCCTAAAAATGAGAAGTTACTTAAGATGAATTACTGACTACTATTTACTCTTATAGCTCAGTCTAGTCTTTTTTTACTTATAATACCTCTTATTAATATAATTAGGTGTGTGTTTTTTTGCCCTATAAGCACCTCATAGGTATGTTGACCTCCTGATTGGATCTCTATATTACTAGATTTCCTTGACATGTATAAGGTTTTTAAGGACCTTTTGTTAAGCTTTTAATTGTTTGTACTCTTTTATTACTACAGGCTCTTTGAAACAAGTCAGGATATTTTTAACTTTTTACTTTATTAATGATTTTTGTTTACATGATTAATTGAGCGGTATCAGAATACTTTTGGGTACACTTTTTTATACTTCGATTGATTATTATATGCACATATGTATTTGTGAGTATATGAACCTTTTTTTATAAGAATATAACTGTTTGAAAGACGATTTATAGTTGTCTTTCGCTTTCATGTTGCATATATTATTAAATTGGCAACATGAAGGTATTTTTATTTCTTAAATGACATTTTAATGACATCACTTCCTTTCTGTATAGAATAAATGCTGCACTTTGTTATTTTAATTGAAATTTTCTCTGAGGAAGCCACGCCAGTGAGCACGGCGAAAACGCTCCTAATAAACTTGCGTTTAGAAAATTCTTTGGCTTTTCCAAGCAGTTGGATTATTTTTCTATTTCTGTTGCTGGAGCAAGGTGACTGTGGTTTTTTGTTTTTATCTATAGTGTCCCAGGAATACAGATTTCATTTCCACACGTTGCCAACACCAAACAGGTGGCCAGACCTGCCCCCAAATCAGTGGGCAGAGGCTCAAAAACAAGTACTTTCCCTCTTAAGCATGGGGGCTATTCAACTGGTACCAGAAGAGGAAAAGGAATAAGGTTTCTATTCCAGGCTTTTTCTGGTACCCAGAAAAGACAAATCATAGCGTCCAATTCTGGACCTGTCTACTCTAAACACCTTTCTGAAGATTCCAAAATTCAAGATGCTGACTCTTCACCAGTTACTTCCTATGCTAGGCAAAGACACCTGGTTGGCAACTCTAAATTTAAAAGAAGCATACCTGCACATCCCAATCAGGGAATCTTGCAGAAGATACCTACGCTTCAAAGCAAGCTACTCGCATTATCAGTTCTCTGCACTGCCCTTTGACTTGTCTACTGCGCCCAGGGTATTCACAAAGTGCCTGGTTCCAGTTATTGCATTTTGCAGACAAAGAAATATTCAAATATACCCATACCTGGATGATTGTCTAATTCAAGCAGAAAACCAGGGCATACTTCTAAATCATCTGGCATTTGTAAAACGGGTTCTAACTTGTCTGGGGTACACCATAAATGAAAATAAATCACAACTGGTACCCTCTCAACAGATTACATTCCTGGGTGCAAGCTTGAATACAACTGCCCAGATGGCTTTCCTCACACCAGAGAAGCAAATTCATTTGGTAACTTACTTCAAACAAGTGGCCACAAAAACTCTGCTATCTGCAAGACAAGTACTGCAAGCCTTGGGGTTCATCGCCTCCTGCATTCTTTTAATTCCATATGCAGTACTGCATATGAGGAAACTACAGTGGTATCTAAAAAGTCTATGGAGTCAACACTGTCACAGCCTGCAAACAATGATTCCTATCATACCGTGCCTACGCCTAGAGTTCCTATGGTGGGCAGAGGCTTGCTACCAAAACAAGGAACTACCATTCACACTACCCCCTGCCGCCCAAACCCTAACTACAGATGCATCACTCTTCATGGGGGGCTCACCTGGCAGGGAAGTGCATTCAGGGCAAATGGAACCCAAATCAAATGCACCTACATATCAATCAAAAAGAAATGTTAGCTGTACAGAATGCTCTGACAGCCTTCAAGGACTACATTTTTCCAGGACAACTATTGATAAAGATGGACAACACCACTGTTATGTGGTACATAAACAAGCAGGGGGGGTGCACATTCCTACCCCCTCTGCAGACTAGCCATGGCATTGTGGAACACAGCCTTGAGCTACCAAGTGCATCTTCAAGCTCAATTCCTGCCAGGAAAGTTGAGTACACTGGCAGATGGACTAAGCAGAAACCTCATGGACCCACATGAGTGGAAACTGGAACCATGGATTTTCAACATGTTGACAAGCGAATGGGGGAGCCCAGACATAGATCTATTTGCCTCTCTCCAGAACTACCAGTTGGACAAGTTTTGCACAAGGACTCCCCACAAATAAGCCTGGAAAGTGGATGCTGTGTCCTTCAGCTGGAAAAACCTACAGTCTACACCTATCCCCCTCTGCCTCTGCTCACCAAAGTTCTACTAAAAGTCAAACAGGACAAACCAAGGATGATTTTGATTGCTCCAGACTGGCCGTGCCAACACTGGTACCCCCTCCTGCGCAGTGTGTCGCAAATATCTCCATGGCACCTGCCTCAGACCCCTTCCCTGCTGTCTCAGCAGGAGAACCAAATTCTGCGCCCTCATCTTCCAACATTGAACCTTGCAGCCTGGCTAATCACTTAAATTCACCCTTATCATCCATCAGCAAACCTGTGATGGATGTTATCTTGGAGGTGAGGAGACCTAGTACTAGAAAATCTTATGCTGACAAATGGAAAAGATTCTGTGCCTGGAACCAGTCTTTAGAGATGAGCAGAGCAGCACCCAATTTACCTCAGATTTTGCAATACCTAACTGAGATGCTTCACAAGGGCCTGTCTTTTCCCTCCATTAAAATCCATGCCTCAGCTATTTCAGCTCACTATAACACAGAACCACTCCTCTTCTCTCATCCTCTGCTCAAGCAGTATCTCAGAGGGGCAAAAAACTGGAGGCCACCCAGGAGAGCTCCTACCCCTGCCTGGGACCTTAACTTTGGTTTGGAGAAACTCACTCTACCTCCTTTCGAGACAGCTGCTACTCCAGACTTAAAAATGTATTTCTTGGAAAACAGCCTTCCTTTTAGAAATCACTTCAGCTATAAGGATATCTGAATTACAGGTCCTTATGGCAGTGGAGCCTTTCATCATCTTTCATGTGGAGAGGGTATCTCTCAGGACCAATCCATCCTTCATGCCCAAGGTGGTTTCCAGTGTGGCTCTTAATCAGTCCATTCATTTGCCAACCTTCTTCCCCAATCCACAGAACAAAGGGGAACGGAGTCTGCATTCCTTGGATGTGCACAGACAACTAAGATTCTACTTGGACAGAACTAAATCTCGAAGAAAATCTGAACAATTGCTGGTAGCATTTGCTGCAGGGCCAGAGGGGAAGGCTATTTCAAAACAAACCATTTCTAAATGGATAAGCCATTGCATTCATTTCTGCTATAAGCACCATGGAAAACCTATCCCCCAGGGGATCAGATCTCACTCCACCAGGGCTGCATCTACTTCTGCAGCCTTTCTCAGAGGTGTTCCTTCCATAGATATCCTAGAAGCTGCTACCTGGAGTTCTGTACATACTTTCACCAAGCACTATCATTTACCAATTTTCTCTAAATCCAGAGCTGGCTTTACCACTGCTGCCTTGCAGGGCCTTATAGATGGCCCTAATGCTGTATAAACTCCTCCTCCCATCCATAGCTTTGGGAATCTAACCAAATGTAAGGACTGCAACAGTGAAACACGAAGAACATAATACAGTTGTGCACACTTACCATAAATGTAGATGTTCAAGTGTATTCACTGTTGCAGTCCTGGTTACCCTCCCTCCAGCCCCCTAGTTTTTTCTGACTATACCTCTCCTTTCCTTTCCTATTCTTAAAAGCCTTTTTGGTGCATTTGCTTTTGGTTGGAGGTATACCTTTGTGTTTTTGTGTTTATTTGCTCCCCATTAGGGGGGGCACCTGACATCTGGGGCAAGAAAAACTGATGTAATTGCGTCTGCTGCATGTTTTATACCCCTGATGTCATGGAAGAAGAGACAGCAACCGACGCAGGGCCCAAGACTTTGTTAATCAGGCCGACTGAGGGCAACCTGCCAGCAGATTACCCAAATGTAAGGACTGCAACAGTGAATGCACTTGAACATCTACATTTATGGTAAGTGTACACAACTGTACTTTCATTCCCCTTCCCTGTGGTCTCATTGCAGACCCCCCCTCCAGAGTTCACCAAGCGTGGTGACGGTGGTCACAGGTCACCACGGACTGTAAGGATTCCAGGTGATCCCTTATCTAGAAAACTGGCTCATTTCCACTCCTGCCAGGTCTTTTCTTGTTCAGGCCAGGGATTGTCTGCTCCATCATTATTCCCTGTTAGAAATCATAAGAAGATTAGACCAATCTCAGTTCCTTCCAGTCTAGACATTGGAATTCATAAGTGCCCATCTAGATATTGTAACCAGGATAGCAGAGCTGCCAGACAGCAGATTGCCCACCTTGCAAACCCAGGCACTAAAGTTCCTGTCCTGTCCGATGACACCAGTCAAACCTGTTCTCCAGCTTCTGGGATCAGTAGAGTCCGTCACCCTTGTCCCTCTGGCCAGATACTGCAAGAGAGTTCTACAGTGGACACTTGAGGTACAGTGGTCCATCAAATACCAACCCATGAGTTTTTGAGTTCATCTGACAGATATTTGTAGGACACACACAATATGGTGAATTCGATCTTAGTTTCTCAGGGCTATCCATTTGTATTCCTCTTACCAAGGCCACTGTGACCACAGATGCTTCCCAGTTAGGGTGAGGATGGCATTATATGGGAAAGACGGTCCAAGGAATGTGGTCTGCCTGAGAGGCTACTCTCCACAGCAATGCTCCGGGGATGAGGGCAATACTCCAAGCACTGCAAGTCTTTCAGGGCGTCCTTCCTCTTAAGGATGATTTCTATCCACATGGATAACATGTCTGTCGTCTGGTACATCAACAAACAAGGGGGAACTCCTCGCTTCTCAATGTAATGGAAAGGAATGTGAGTGTGGTAGTGAGCAAAAATGTCTGATTGCTTTCTGATTGCAGTGCCTGTACTGAGGAACTCCACTCTTCTGGTGGACAGATTGAGCTGGTCTATTGTACTACCTTATGAGTGCTCCCTCATTCCAGCAGTGGTGTAACAGGTTTTTTGTTGATGGGGCAGCCCATTTTGTGATCTGTTTGCCTCGTCCCACAACACCAAATGCAGTAGGTTCTTTGCTGTGACCTCGCCAGAGGAGGAGTCACTGGGGGATTCTTTGATGCATGTTTGGTCCCTCAGTCTTCTCAGTGCCTCCCCCCCTACTCTAAGTCCAAAGTTTCTGCAGAAAGCATCATAGAGGAAGATCACGGTCATCCTCATTACACTGCTCTGGCCTTTTCAGGTGGGGTTTCACTTTCTTTGTCCTCATTTGATTCACCCTCCCTTGGGGTTGGATCCTGATCCAGAACTTCTTTCTCATCCTTCTGGCATACGTGTCATCCAAACATTCAGGCTCGCAAGTTAACTACTCGGTTTCTTCACTTACATTGATGTTTACTCAGTCCAAGCATTTTTCCCCTGTAATCCAAGCTCTCTTCTCCAGTAATTCACAGACAAACCTCTACTGGGATAATTTACAAAATGAAATGGAAGAGAATTTTTATCTGGGCCTCCCAAAGGAATCTGGATCTATTTTCAGCTCTTTTTCCCTTCATTGTTAGATTTTCTGATGTCCAATTTCCAAGCTGGGGCCAGCTATTCAACCATTAATGTCCAGTTAGTGGCTATTTCTAATTTTCATGTTGAGGAGCATCATACAACATTAGCTTCCCTTGGATATACCAAAGCTTTCATGAGAGGAGCCTTCTTGCTCAGACCCCTTCTTAAGGACCATACTCCTTGTTGTGATGTGATTATGTTGAATCAGGCATTGGCCCATCCTCACTTTGAACCTGCTGCCAGGGTGGAAAATTAAATGTTTGACTTAGAAAAAAGATTTTTCTAGTACCAGTAATTTCAGCAAAGAGTCTGAGCTAAAGGCATTGTACTGCAAGTCACCTTACATAATTTTCCAAAAAGATAGTGTGTCCCTCAGAACTAAGTCCACCCTTTGTTCCCAAAGTAATGTCCAAGGTCTCACTGAACCAGTGCATTAATCTTCCATTTTTCTTTCCTAATTTCTCCAGTAAATGGCAGTATATGCTTCACTTGCTGGATGTTGACTGACCACTTTGCTTCTACCTCCACCATACCAAATCCTTCAGGAAGACCGATCAACTATTTATTTCCTTTTTCTAAAGCCAAAATGGACCAGAGTCTCCAAAGTTTCCTTATCTATATGGCTGTCAGATTGTATTTCTCATGTTTATAGAGAGAGAAAGGCTTGAGTCTGTCCAAAACAGTCGGTGTTCATTCAACTAGGTCTGTCTCAGCTTCCTCAATCTTCTTTTCTAGGGCTTCAGTTGATAACATTTATATGTCAGCCCCTTATTCCAATGTTCTTCACACACTTATTCTCACTGTAAGCTAGATTTGATCTGTAGGAATAGGGCAGACTTTGGTTTGGCCATCCTCTGGAATATCCTTCCATGAGTTGCCTCAAAGCCCTCTCTGTATACTCAGTCTTCTTCATAGTCCTGAGAGGCAACCTATGTTTGCCACACAAAGCATCCCTGGACCCCACTCTGAACCTTTTGTACAGCTGCAAAACAAACATGATCGGCGCTACTAGATCTAGAGACCTAAATTGTACTTGCAACATAAATAGGACATGTTGGAGACACAGATTTGTATTAGAAAATTCTCATTCTCTGGAATAGACTACCCATCCATGTGAAACTAACCCTAAAGTGTAACCTGGACTATTGGATGGGAAATTGAAAGTTCACCTCTGATCTGGAGCCTTTGTCTCTGATGGACAGAGGCAGTCAGTAAATCATGTCATAACCAACAATCATCCCCTGTATAAACATCTAAAAAATATAACTTGTTGGACACATTTGGCTTACACTACTAGGCTTATAAAGGCGGTAGTGGTTGTTAGCCTAACGTATACCTATGAACCATGCTAGTATCACAGTGGGTTGGGTGGCAGGTACTGGCAGTTTGGAAGAAAATTGTTTGGGTTATTTTATTATGTTCAACAAGCTGGTTTCGTTGATAGGATATTTTGGAGGCTGACTTCTACAGATGAAATTCTGCTGTTAGTAAGTAGTTTACCAGAGGGGGGAATAGTTTGGTAATGGTGTTCTCCTGAGGTGGACTGAATTCTGACAAACATTGTAGCTGAGAAGGGGCCTGTTGTGCATTAGATGATATCTTTTAATGGGTAGTTCAGAACTGAGCCTCATAAACAGTTTGCTTGGCCTGCTGTAATAAATGCTGCTGCTTTGTTTTGCTTTGCTATTACCCGCTTCTAATATCATACTGGCATTTGGGATTATAGGATTAAAGAGATGTTAACGAGCTGTTTCCTGTGATCCAGTGGTGCAAGGTTTGATTCCCTCAGCCTCCATTGCCTGACTGTTACGTGACTGTTGAGATTAGTGCTCTAATACAGAAAACAGACTAAACTGGGTTGTGTTTTATTTAAGCAATAACCCATGCCTGGGTGTGGGTAATGCTGGATTTACCCACGGTTGGTGTGGTTTGGTCACGAGGGTGAAGCCCGAGTGGCCAAACAAAGACAACCATGGGTAAATCCAGCATTACCCACACCCAAAAGTGGGTTATTGCTATTATACAATGACATTATTTAAGAAAAAAAAATACTTACTTTTCTTAAATAATGGCATTGTATAATGCCTCCGTGCTGCCCTTCCGCAGCTGTCCGGTATCCTGGAACATTTCTGATGTACTACGTATGCTTACGCGCGCAGTACATCAGAGCTGTGTGTAGAGGAAGCAATGGAGAAAGGGAGATCTCAGTTGCTTTTTTAAAGTTGTTTCGCTAGTTTAACATAGCGAGATATCTTTAAAAAAAGCAACGGAGAAATGAAGATCTCTATTCCCTTTTTTAAACTGTCTCACTATGTTAAACGCATTTAACATAGCAAGACAGCTTTAAAAAAGCAACGGAGAAAGGAAGATTTCCGTTGCTTTTTTAAAGATATCTCGCCATGTTAAACTTGTTTAACACAGAGTAATTACAGCAACGGAGCTCTTCCATTCTCCGTTGCTGCCTAACACAAAAAAAAAAGAAGTAAAGACTGATACTAATGGAAAAAGTCCGGGAGATTTAGTATAAGTCGGATTTACAACAGGCACGCTGACCAGTCGGCGTGCACATTTTGGAATATTAATGGGGGGGGGGGGGGTCACTGTATGATTAGTTGGTTATCACCGGCTGGACGTGATTGGCATATCAAATGCCAGTGTATAAGATGATGATATAGGTAATCTTTGATTCTCTTATGCTATGTTGCAGATCACATCTAGCAGTCCTGCTGTCAGATTTCTCAAATCTGAGGCTTAACCCTGTATTAAAAATGCTGTTTATCTTGTCATAGAATCAAGATTCTGCAGTATTAATTTTAACTTCAAAGTCTGTATATTTCTAATACTTGTATTTTCTCTTTTTAGGTATTGTCTTAGTAGCTATTAACCCTTACGAGCAGCTGCCTATTTATGGGGAGGATATCATCAATGCATACAGTGGACAGAACATGGGGGATATGGATCCTCACATCTTTGCTGTGGCTGAGGAAGCCTATAAGCAGATGGCCAGGTATGTATAAATCAGATATTTTTTAATTCTTTTCAAGAGTGCAATAGAAAGACAGATAGCAAATCATTATTCCTTTACTAATCTAGCTTTTAAAAATGTGTTTAACCTTAATACTTATTGTTTTGGATATTTTTGCTGCTTTGGTGTAACAGCAGTATGTACTAAAATGGTTTGTCTTGTTCAAATGAAATTTTCAAGTTTTACTAGGATACATGTAAAATATCCTTAGATTGTGCTCCTACATGGGGTTGAGAGAGTGGCCTAATGCTTAAGATGTTTGCCTTACAAACACAAGGTGCAGGGTTTGAGTTTCACAAGGGATAATTGGCTAAGTTTAACATGGCTCCCAAGGGCAGTTAGCTTATTACTAATCTATGAACCTGTGAAGCTACCATAAAGGCAGTGGGAACAACAGCCTCTTAAATAATGAGACACATTTATTTTATTCTGTCATTTTTATGCCACATCATTTAAAAAGAACACCATGTAGTTGAGTTTTTGTGTGTGTTTTTAGTTATAACCCTGAACAGAACTGGTTGTTTTTAAATGAATGTTTTGAAAATATTGTACTTCAATTGCCATTTTGAACTTCATTTGACACTATTTACAAATGGATTACATGTCTGTAATGTTTTCACATTTTGTTAAACATTTCTGGGTTTGACAGTGATGTTAATCACGTGTTACGTATTGAATGAGCTAGTAGTTTGAATGCAAGGAAATGATAGTATCTGAAATGCATGGTTTCTGTCCTAAGCCCCGGTTGCCAAAACCATGACAAACTTACTAGTCATCACAACTGCTTTTTGAAGAATGACATTTGTGTCTAAAAGGTAGTATGTATTGTTCACCATTTGGGTTATTTGTTTAATTGCATTGAAGTTAATGGCTTCCTTTTGGTCTGGTGGTAAATGAAAATTCATTAGGTTTAGTTTTGCATATTGCATACATCAGCATTGGCAAAAACTCCTTCTAGTATATATTTTTATATGTTACATAACCCCTGAACTGCATTACATTATTTTGTGAAAGTAAAAAGTATTGCTGGTCTAAATAAAGGCTGAGCAACATCATGAGCATACCTCTCAACCTGGAAACATCAAAAATCTGGACAAAGACCAGCGAAAAATAGGTACAACTAGCCAAAAATCAGGATGCTGATTAACATAAAATGTGTGTATGCGAATATGTAACCTCACCCACTCCAGTGGAATTGTGGGATAGCATCAACATGCATTTTCTGCACAGTAACTTCCTAGCTACAAAGAAAAACTGGATATGTTTCATGAAGTGTCACTTTAAAACAACATTTGCATTTGAAATAATGAGCTTAAATGAAGAGGTGTTCATCAGCAAATTTTAACATGAAGGTCGTGCTCTCCACACCACCTTCCATTCAGAGGGATTCACTCTGTATTCTTATGCTAACATACCTAGCTTCACAATAGTAAAACGTCTGGGCAGGTAAACATTTTCAGTGCTATCAGAGTCAGCTCATCAGGGTTGATTATTCAGGTTCACTAAAAGCAACTCTTTACAAATGGATACTGAGAAGTTAACCAATAAAACATTCAACTACTTACCTCCTAAGAAAAATCAATTAAAAACTGAAATTAGTAACTAAGGAACCATTTTTTCTTCCCACCCACTCAGTAATTCAATTATCTTACTGTGCTATCAGTGATGCAAGTAACAAATTCACCATATACTTAACAGCACAGTCAAGCAGCCACCCAAGGAAGATATTCAAAACCATTCATTCACCCTGCCAGCTAACTGTTGAACTAGTACTGATCAAGCAAACAGCAATCAGTAAAACGAATCACCATTACTTGTATTTGCAGTCACTAAGTTTTCTAACAGTGTTCACTGATTAGTCCAAAATTTATATAGTAATTCAGTCCCTGAATCCACAGACACAGCAACAAAATCTGCTAACTTTCTCATCAACTAACAAGTGCACTGACCCTGTTATGCTAATGATCCAGCATTCTATTTATTTATTTTTGTAAATATATTCAAATGATAACACAGTTTATTTTTCTGCATGTATGTGTTTCTGCTCCATTGCCTTTTACAGGAAGGAGCTAATTAACTGTTTGAAATGTTAATCCGCTGCACTAACTGCTAGACGTAATGTAGTGCAGGTTAGTTCATTTATTCTCTTATACTCATGTTATTCTTATCCAAAATTGCTTGGCAAGTAACTGAAGTAAGCTAGAAAAAAAAGTTCTAGAATGCCCTCCTTTCCCTCTCTCCACACATGCACACACACACACAGTCCCCCTTCTTTCTTTCTCTTTCTCTTTCCCATGCACAATTGCATACACATACACTTGCATACACACACATCCGCACACCCGCAGGCACACTTGCACACTCACACCTATCCATACGCATGCACAGACATCCGTACACCCTACACACACATTTGCGTACACGCACATCCACACACTGGCAAGCATCTGAACAAGTATATCTGCACACCCACAAGAATCTTCACAAGCATATGCGAACATGCAAGACATTGGGGAAACTGCAATTCCCCTTTGGGTTTTCAGGTCTGTTTCGAATCTAAGTAAAACATGTCTACATTCCAACCCCATGCACAGACAAGTGATTTAAGTAAAACATGTCTACATTCTAACCCCATGCACAGACAAGTAATTTATTTCAATCAGTGAAGTCCAAAATTCACTGTTACAATGGGGATTTAGAGAACAGCTGACATACATACTAATTCTGAGATTACTCTACTGTGGAGTAAGAGGAATATGCCGATACACTGCAATCTCAGACTTAGTATGCACGATATGCAGAGTAACTTATA
Organism: Protopterus annectens; assembly: GCF_019279795.1. Taxonomy (NCBI): domain Eukaryota; kingdom Metazoa; phylum Chordata; order Ceratodontiformes; family Protopteridae; genus Protopterus; species Protopterus annectens. The sequence continues at coordinate 386,375,241 of NC_056740.1, read as the reverse complement.
AAAAAAAGAGACAGCTGAACAATTCAAATTTATGGTTTTGACTTAGTCTTAGGACTTGTCTGATGGGAATTAAAGGGAATAAAAATAAATAAAACAGTAATAGAGTTGTGCTGATGTATGGAGTTCTGCTTAAAACACAAGGAAAAATAATCCTCATATCCTTTTTGCTTCTCATTAAGTGACTGGGACTGAAAGTTAGGACAGGAACTGAATACTGTTTATTATGTTCATTAGTGGGGAAGAAAATAGGGTTGCATATGAAGTAGAGTTGGTGGAACAAGTAGGAGGTCTCGGGAGAAGTTTCTCTCGGTCCCGAATTTAAAACTCTGGGATTGTCCCTTTATCAGAAGTATTTTATGCACTATTTCAATGCATTCATTTCCTTGGTGGTATTTGTATTGGTTTACTATCATTTTGTCGATCGCACTTCGTGCGATTGACATTAGTGCAAAACTGTTGTTTGGCAGAATTGAAAAAACGAATACCACAATGTTGAAACTTACAACAGTGAATGCAGTACAGCATTCGCTGTTGTGAATTTCGACATTTTGATGCAGATCGCACTATAGTGGGGATTGGGAAATGCACTCTTTCCCTCACTGTAGTGCAATCCCGGAGTTTGTGTATGTAAGTAGCAGGGCGTGTGGGGGGTGCAACCCACAGTAGTGCTGTTCCTGGAAGTGTGGTGAATGTTTGAATTATGTTGAATTCAAACATTCGCCACTTCCGGGTTTGGGATTTTTGTCATTCGCTGTAGTGAATTTCATTTTTACGTTTCGTAGAAACCATAATTCACCTACAGTGAACTCGACAAAATGATAGTAAACCTTTGTATTTATTTATTTTAACAAGAGTTGTTTTATGCCATTGAAAAAAATTACACATTGCTTCCTGATCAGAATTATTTACATTCTGAGTGGAAGATGGCTCACAGTACGATTATCATTTGAATTAAGCCACTTATATCAATTATGGATGTTTTTCTTTTTGATTTAGTATATGGCTTCCATCAAAGGAGGTAACACAGTGGCATAGTGGATAGCATTGTCACTTTACAGTAAACTATTCCCCAGTACTGTTTTCAACAGCAGAGCTTTCTGTTTGGAATCTGTATGCCCTCCCTGTGTTCACGTCAGTGCTCCAGTTTCCACTTCCATTGGTGTGAATGTGTGTGAGGTGTGGAAGAACCACCGCGACAGGTCTAGCCACCAGGCATTAACTAAAAATTGTAAATAAAAAAAAAAAATCGTCATTTCAAGAGGCCAATCAGAAATTTGTGGCACCCCATTATTTTAGCCTCAAAACCAGGAAACTCCTAGGAATTCAGTACAGTTGAGAGGTATGAATGAGGTATAAAAAGATGATGTGACAGAAAAGGGGAAAGAGCTCCAATTAGAGGTATTGGCTGTTTAAACTCTTGATGTAAAATAGATCTGTAGTTTTATCTGTTGATGTATTGTCTTGGTTATTTGTCTATTTTTTGATTCTTTGATTGATAATTAGTGAGCTCATTGGAATAGTTGTGCTCCTTTTCAAGGGAAATATAAAAGCGCAGGCATGTGCTGTCTGCATACTGGAGCAGATTAGATTCAAAGCCGCGTCTGCAGCTTCACACCCCATTACCTTAACCACTGGACAATAGTACCTGCAAGAGTTTGAAAGACTTGACTCCTGTTTTTAATGGCTGTATTGCTGTAGATGGTTATTTAGGATACTTCAGCTGCACTGTAATAAGTAATGCTGATGAGGTCTGATGTCTCTGTGATCCATTAGTCATAGGTAACGCTTCCTAGTATGGATGTCTTTGTAAAAGCCTCTTGTCTCTCAGTCTTTCTGTCACTAATTCTGTTATTATTTCTCAGAACAGACTTATCTTTGAGTTGAAAACAAGAGTTAGCAGGGAAAAGAAAATATTAATTTTTCATTTCTTCAGGTGGCATCTGCTGCTGTTTGCATTTTGCTAATTTTATTGTTTTATCTTCCAGGAAAGATTGTGTACATTTAGCTCAGTGTTTGATCCTCTTAGCCTTAATTATCCTACGGTTTAACTCTAAACAAGCCATTTAACTAGGAAGAGCTTCTGGTGTGAGTCTGAAAGTGTCCATGTAGATCAACAGATTTTTTTTATTTTTAAGTCAGACAAGTGGAGTAATGTGGGACTTCTGTTCTGTACATTTTTATTTGAAAAACATTATTACGGTCATGACATGTAATATTAAATTCAGCTGTCCTGACTGTTTTGTACTAAATGCAAGGGATATTGCAAATTGAGATTTCCTGTATCATTGTGTGAGAAAAATGCATTTTGTTCTGATTGGGATTGCAGTGCTAGGAAAGGAGGATTTTTTTTTTCATTTTACTCAAAGGAATTTCAATGTTGGAGACGCGTACCTTAAGGATAGGATGGAGTTATTGGGAGACATTAACCCATCTGCAGAAAAATTAATTTTTCTTGGCCATAGTGGGTTAGGTGATAAAGGATTGAGTTTTTCAATTTAACTGTAATTTGTTATAATATCACATAATCTTTTTCGGGGGAGGGAACTCATGACAGTTTGCCTTTTTTCAGTTTTCTTTTTGCTCATGTAGATCAATATTCTAGGTCTAAAAAGGATGAAGTGTTTTTTTCACTACTTTTCCCCAAATATAATGATGTAGGTGAGCCGATGACAAGCTGGGACAGCAATAAAAGTGGTTTTGTGGAATAAACATTATATCGGAGAATTAGATATATGCATTATACCTCTGGCAGTTGCTGAAGAGGATTAAGGTTGTGAGCTGTTAAAGATGGCCACTGACAACTAGACATGCATTATGCTGCAGCTCCATAAATCAAAAGTTTAATCTGCAACAAAGCTTAAACATCCTATGGCTAAAAGGTAAAATCTGCACAAACCTGGAAAAAACAACATCTGAGAAGCAAGGAAACAGTTTTATCTAAGAATATAAAGTTAATATTGAACTTTTAAAGTACCTTCTAAACCAGCAGCGAAGCAGTGACTGAGACCATGTGGCAAGGCCTGCTCAATTCTACAGTTCAGCAGCATCTGAAAAAGACTTCAAAACAAAAAGAAAATTCACTATGGCTAGCACCCAGGATCAAAGTAAGGAACTGATGGAAATACAAATGCTCAAATCAAGATTATCTGCAATTGTGACTCCTGAAAAGGACACAGTAAGTAAGAGACAGAAAATATCTAAGTCACAACAGGAAACTGATAAAGCTTCTTTGAGAGCAAAAAGTGAAAATTCATATTCAGTAGAAGATATAAAAACAGCCCTACAACAACTCCAGAATGACATCCGTGAGTTTTCTGAAAAGCTTAGTTCTGTGGGAAACAGCAGTGGAACAAATTGCAGCTAGAGTAACCTTAAATGAAACAAAGACTGAGGAAAACTCATCTGAAATCAAAGCCCTGAAGACTACAATTAAAACCAACGAACAGACCATATGAGAACTCCACTCAAAAATGATAGACCTTGAAGCAAGAAGTAGAAGGAACAATATAATTGTAAGAGGGGTATTTGAAGTGTTTGACCAAACCCAACTGAATACAGTAATTAAAGAGATTGTGGAAACGACTGTTGAAAATAAGAATATAGCAAAAGAAGTGATCATTGAACGTGCACACAGATCTCTTCGGAGAACACAGGATGAAACTCTACCAAGACAAATCTATGTAAAAATATTAAATGCAGCACACAACTTTATGATCTTAACGGCTGCTAAACAGAAAAGAAACATAACATGGAGGGGCCATAAAATAAGCATCACATAAGACCTACCTCTGCCCATCAAGCAAGAAAGTCAAGAACTCACCCCTTTCTGTTCTTATCTAATAAAGAAAAATATCAGATTCCAAATGCGTTACCCTGCAAAACTTATGTTCAGCTACAATAATAAAAAAAATACTGCGTTCAAAATAAAACCGAAGCTAAAACCGCCTTCATCAAAGTATTTGGAGATACCCCTGAAGCAAAAGAATTAACACAGCAACACAGCCGACAAACTATAGCTTAAATCAGCTTTTTTAAAAGCTATGCTTTAAGGTAAGGCTATAATAATTTTGATATAACGTTCTGCATATGTGAATATTTAGCCCCTGCATTCTGGTTACAAAACATGATGTATTAACAGCAAATGTCACGGCCAAATGTCTGTGGTCACAAAACACATAGCAAAGGCAGCACTATGTAAAATCAACCTTTTTACCTCTAAACACTTTGCAAACTGTAAAACTCCTCATTAAAGCTATATCTAACTGTAAAAGAAGTCTACACAAGCTCTACACAGTCACTCCATAAACCTAAATATACTGTATAGCCGAAAATCATGAATTAACGAAAACGAAGCAAGAAAAGAATATATTAAACATTTCCAGGCACAGAAATTATCCAAACAAGCTTGAATAAAATAATTATACCACTTTTGAAGGTCCGGAGAGCTGTATGTGCGAGCGAAAACCGGAAGTAACAATACCCAGATCCAAGAAGTGTTGGAGGTCAAATGACAACTTCCTTTGAAGGTCAGGAGCCGCAAAGCACTACTGGGAACCACAAGGCTTAATGTTCAGTGCCAAAAACCATCTGAATCAACGAAAATAAGAAAGCTTGTGAAAAAAAGCCTCTTAAAGTAACAAAACAAGACTTTTACAAGTAAAATTAAAGGATTCCAAACAAGTGCTAGGCAAATGTCTAAGAAACTGCAGTTCTACCTTATAGTGTTACAACTTTCTAAAAAGTCTTTCTGTGCTATATTGTAAGTTTATCCAGTAACTGTCAAAAGGGTAATGACAAAGAAGAATGTTTGTATACCTAACTTTGCATTAAAGACGTGTTTGCTTAGAATACTACAAATTGTTGAAAGTCTTCAGTATAACATCTAGTTTAGTATTTCCTTCTGTCTGTGTGTTAGGTATGTTAAGCTCTTTAGTACTAAGCATAGTCAGTAAGCTACCCTATACAGGGGACATTGCATGTCGATTTAGCAAGTTATTTCTTTTCAATAAAAAAAAAAAGTTAAAAGAAATGAATGTTCATCTCTAACTCTTAAAAGTAATGTTAAATTAACGTCTCCATGCTTTACATATATGAGGTTATTCAACTCTTAAAAGTAATGTTAAATTAATGTCTCCATGCTTTACATATATGAGGTTATCCAATAATGTGGATGTATTAGTAAGAAGATTTACAGTTCAAGCATGGTCATTAAGCAAATGTTGTTCATGTAGTAGTTCATTGCAGTTGCAATGTGGTTACTTGGTCTGCTTGAATTGCATTAGGTGTAATGTGCACATTTAACACTATGTTTAAAAGTAGTTTAACAATTGCAAAAGCTAAGTTTTGTTCCCTTCATTTGTTTTTGAATTACGTTAACATAACTTCAGTCTATTTAGATAGTTTTAGTCTAACTGCACAAGCAAGTTTCTCTATTTAAAATAAAAGGGGGTTGTAAACGTTTTAAATGGCTTTCTTACAAACAATCCTCAAATGGAAGCTAGTCATAAAAACTAATTAGTGAGATCATAATGCAGGTTTTGTAAAATTTTTTTTGTTCTTTTCTCCTATAAAGTTACTTCACACTATTGTAAAATAATCAGTAAATAGTCCCAACATGTTTTAAAAGTATACACTCCACTAAGGAGCATGCAATTGCATGTCTGGCATGAATAGCGTCACTTGGAACAAAGTAATGTTCCTAGTTAATATCTCCACTTACCAAAACTATAACAGCTCTCCTAGATGGTATTTAAACTACACACGAACTATAAAGTATAATACCGCAAAAAAAGATGGGAGATAGGTGGACAGGCACGGGGGGGGGGGGGTTAAAAGGTTGGAAGTCATCCTGTTCAAATATAAGCTACCCAATAATTTTCTTCTTCACCACAAAAATCACACAAGTCATTACAACAATAAAAGTAACCTAAGGCCACTCTTTTATCTGTATACAAGCAATATATAGCTAAGCATATTTATAGTTGAAATAACAGTACATAGAACAACCACATGCAGGTAAAGACAAAGGCTGTATGTTTCCAGGCTCCAAAATTTCCACTCCAACGAAAATAATACTCCAGTGATAAAAATTGATCCTTTATTTAACCGCTAGCACAGTAAGCGCTTTCACCTTCTCGGCTTTATCAAACTACAATGTGCCATTAAAACAAATAGTATTTAAATACACTTCATTCAAATATCATTGGTTCTCATAACCATCTTGTAAAATTACATCACAACCATTTAAATAATTTATTCAATACTTTTAAAGTCCTAAAACTATTTAAAAATATTTAATAATAAAAATAAAAATAAATAACTTTTTAAAAACATTTCAAACCAAACAAACAGAACATACACAATATAAAACCACAAGTCTTATGGTCTATATATTCTTTTGTTTTTAAGTATGGGCTTCATTTGAATTCTATCATTCATACCAGGGGTTCTATCTGCCCTTAACCTAATAATCCATTTAAGTTCACACTCTAACAGATATGCATCTAAATCCCCCCCTCTCATACTGGGTTTTACTTCTTGTATTACACTAAAACAAAAGTCATGCTCTGCTCCCATTTGTTTAATATGCTTCGCTAGAGCATTATTTTCAGCACCTGTCCTAATTGCATATATATGTTCCGGTGCTCCTGAGCTGTCTACATGTTTTACCTACGTAGAAACTTGCACAGGAAACGCATCGGGCAAGATGAACAACATTTGTACTTGTACATTTTGTATTAGTTTTAAAGGTATATTCTGCCTGCGTAATTGGATGATGGAAAACTGATCTAACATCTATATACACGCACTGTTTACATTGACCACAAGTAACCGTATTCCTATCATCTATATTCACTATTGGCCTTTGGATTAATGGTTTATTGCACAATTTCATTTTCAAGTTCTGTTTGTTTTTAAAAGTGAACCTAGGGGTCTCTCCCACTAGCTCATGTAGATCATCCTCTAGGCTTAACACTTGCCAGTGCTGTTTAATGATGCCAGTTATCTTACTTACATCTCTTGTAAAATATAGAGGCATTCTAAGTACTTCTTGTGTTACCTTCTGATTTTGTCTCACATGGCTATCCCATTCGGAGAAATATGGTTTTGCTATTCCATCTCTGTGCCTCCATTTCTTTCATATACTTATTTATATCATTAAAGTTGTACCCTCTCTAAAAGCCTGTTCCTTAATTCTAAAGTTTCCAAAGAATATCTCTGTGCACATGGATTTAATCTTGAGGCTCTCATTAGCTGTCCTTTAACAATATTATCAAATACATATCTTGGGTGCATAGAGCGTCTGTGTAATAAATTGTTCCTAAAGCAAGGTTTTCTATAAATAGAGGTATTCAAAAGTCCATTAGTCATTCTATTAATCTTCACATCTAGATAAGAGATTTCTACTCTAGAAAAATTCATAGTAAACTTAAGGTAACTCGTAACACTATTAATTTTCTCTTCAAACTGTAACAATGAGGATTCATTTCCCTTCCAAATGAGGAAGAGATCATCCACAAAGCGCCTATAATACCCGACATTATTCCTAAAATCATCTATCTGGAATAAAACTTCTTGTTCCCAGTCCACCATCACTAAATTGGCGTAGCTATTGGCACATGAAGTGCCCATTGCTACGCCATCCTTCTGTATATACATATCCTCTCCAAAAAGGAATATGTTATTATCAAGCACTATTTCTATAAGGAGAGTCAGTATATCTATAAAAGTTTCATCATAGTTACTATTTTTCTTTAAATAACTCTGGCATCTAACTATACCTTCCACATTAGGAATAACTGTAAATAGGCTAACTACATCTAGTGTTACTAAAATAAATTCTTCAAAGTCACCTACTTGTTTCATATACTCATATAATTCAATTAAGAACTGTTTACTATCTCTTAGGACATATTTATTTTCATCGACCAATGGTCTCAAGAAAAATTCCACTAAAATAGAACATGGTTCTGTTAACCAACCTTGCCCTGCTACAATGGGGCGCATTGGTGGGTCAACTAATGATTTATGTACCTTCGGGAGGCCTTTAATCTCAGGTAATCTAGGATTGCCTACTTTTAGGTACATACATAAGTGCTCTGGTATCAACTTACTTTGATATAAATCATCTATCATATCATGGACTTGGAATACCTTACTACATATTTCAGTTAAACTTATCACACTATAAAATCCTTCATCACTTAACATCCTTTTCATACTTTTAATATAGCTTTCTTTATCTAGGACTACTACAGGTCCTCCTTTATCTGAGGGTCTAATTACTATAGTATCATCTCCCACTAGGTCATTCATTGCTCTTCTTTGTAAATACGTCAAATTATATCTGGCTTTTTTACCATCTTGCTTGTTCCTATTATAATATCTATACATATCATTCTCTACTAACTTGTAAAATGTCTCCAATAAAGGGTGTAATATTGGTATATATGAACTATTGGGACGAAACCTTTCTAACCCTACTTCATTGTTATTAGTCCCTCCATAATCCATTTTCAACTGCAATTTACGTAGGAACATTTTCAAGTCTATAATAGAGTCGGTAATATTACTGTCACATGTGGGAATAAAGCTTAGACCCTTACTCAGAACTTTCTCTTCATATATTGTTAACACTCTTTTTGACAAATTAATTACTAAGGATCTCCTACCTTCTCCCACATCTTTTTGAGAGTTGGACCCGTGTGCTCCCCCCCCCCGAACCTTTCCTTTTGTTTCTGCCCCTGCTCTGTGATCTCTGTCTCCCAAAATATGTTTTGGTGGCTATGGGGAAAGGGGCAGGCATAACAGGCCTATTCTCAAGTGAAGTGGGAGGGTTCTTACTGTTTGAAGGATATATATTACTAGTATGTGTGACTTTCCTTCTAACTACTTGCTCCTCTTTATTCTTTTCTTTAGGTAAAATATTTACTCCACTTACATCATCTGAGGTGCTATTAATAACTCTCGCACCAACACTACTAAATCCTGAACTTGTATTCATAATATCAGTTCTATTTTCATTATTCAATTCATGCATATCGACTGAGTTAACAGGCACATCATCATTGCTGTCTATTACATTCATATCAAGATTCCTATGTACAAAATCGTTCACTGCATTCAGTTCAGTTCTCAATGCTGAATCATTATTTCTATAATTTCTTATGTTTCTACCATTATTTCCTATTATATTATCACGTGGCCAAGTGACCACTTGGCCATTTTTGAAATCATTAATGTCTCTATGTAACTTGCTGCGCTTTTGTTCTAACAAGCGCTTTTCATACAACTTAACATTGTCCAGCATTTTTTCAAGTCCCATATTAACTTTTGAACCTTTGTATTTAACTGAAATACATTCATACTGTTCGTTCACTTTACTACGTAATTCTACTTCTTCAGTAGAATGGAATTCATTTAAAAGTTCCATATAGCTAAAACTAAGGTTCAAATTTAACTGTTGCCACTTCTGTAGCAACTCAGGGAAGCTGTTACCTGACGTTGGCATCTTGAAGACGCGTAGCCCCCTAGGTACTACGCGTTTAGAGATGCAAGCCTCAAAAATGCTGGCGTTGCAGCTGCAGCTTTTTCAGCCTCATAAAATCCAGTTCTATCCTCTAAGTCCATTCCTAGGTTCGCATTACTCTCTCCTTCATCCAATAACGGATCCGGTTCAAACGCCAACAGCAAGTTCTCCTCAGAGTCCAGACACTCTTGGAAGCGTGTTAGCTTCCGCCCCATCAGTTCCGGTTCTTCAGGTCTGTACGGCAGCTCCAAATTAATACTTGACTCCATTACAGCGATCTCCCTCTGGTGGCCAATACGTATAATGTTAATGAATTGACACAGCAACACCACCAAAGCGATTAACTTTCCTGCAACTCGTAGCACAAATAACAGTACATAGAACAACCACATGCAGGTAAAGACAAAGGCTGTATGTTTCCAGGCTCCAAAATTTCCACTCCAACGAAAATAATACTCCAGTGATAAAAATTGATCCTTTATTTAACCGCTAGCACAGTAAGCGCTTTCACCTTCTCGGCTTTATCAAACTACAATGTGCCATTAAAACAAATAGTATTTAAATACACTTCATTCAAATATCATTGGTTCTCATAACCATCTTGTAAAATTACATCACAACCATTTAAATAATTTATTCAATACTTTAAGTCCTAAAACTATTTAAAAATATTTAATAATAAAAATAAAAATAAATAACTTTTTAAAAACATTTCAAACCAAACAAACAGAACATACACAATATAAAACCACAAGTCTTATGGTCTATATATTCTTTTGTTTTTAAGTATGGGCTTCATTTGAATTCTATCATTCATACCAGGGGTTCTATCTGCCCTTAACCTAATAATCCATTTAAGTTCACACTCTAACAGATATGCATCTAAATCCCCCCCTCTCATACTGGGTTTTACTTCTTGTATTACACTAAAACAAAAGTCATGCTCTGCTCCCATTTGTTTAATATGCTTCGCTGGAGCATTATTTTCAGCACCTGTCCTAATTGCATATATATGTTCCCGTATGCGTTCCCTGAGCTGTCTACATGTTTTACCTACGTAGAAACTTGCACAGGAAACGCATCAGGCAAGATAAACAACATTTGTACTTGTACATTTTGTATTAGTTTTAAAGGTATATTCTGCCTGCGTAATTGGATGATGGAAAACTGATCTAACATCTATATACACGCACTGTTTACATTGACCACAAGTAACCGTATTCCTATCATCTATATTCACTATTGGCCTTTGTGGGAGATGATACTATAGTAATTAGACCCTCAGATAAAGGAGGACCTGTAGTAGTCCTAGATAAAGAAAGCTATATTAAAAGTATGAAAAGGATGTTAAGTGATGAAGGATTTTATAGTGTGATAAGTTTAACTGAAATATGTAGTAAGGTATTCCAAGTCCATGATATGATAAATGATTTATATCAAAGTAAGTTGATACCAGAGCACTTGTGTATGTACCTAAAAGTAGGCAATCCTAGATTACCTGAGATTAAAGGCCTCCCGAAGGTACATAAATCATTAGTTGACCCACCGATGCGCCCCATTGTAGCAGGGCAAGGTTTGTTAACAGAACCATGTTCTATTTTAGTGGAATTTTTCTTGAGACCATTGGTCGATGAAAATAAATATGTCCTAAGAGATAGTAAACAGTTCTTAATTGAATTATATGAGTATATGAAACAAGTAGGTGACTTTGAAGAATTTATTTTAGTAACACTAGATGTAGTTAGCCTATTTACAGTTATTCCTAATGTGGAAGGTATAGTTAGATGCCAGAGTTATTTAAAGAAAAATAGTAACTATGATGAAACTTTTATAGATATACTGACTCTCCTTATAGAAATAGTGCTTGATAATAACATATTCCTTTTTGGAGAGGATATGTATATACAGAAGGATGGCGTAGCTATGGGCACTTCATGTGCCAATAGCTACGCCAATTTAGTGATGGCGGACTGGGAACAAGAAGTTTTATTCCAGATAGATGATTTTAGGAATAATGTCGGGTATTATAGGCGCTTTGTGGATGATCTCTTCCTCGTTTGGAAGGGAAATGAATCCTCATTGTTACAGTTTGAAGAGAAAATTAATAGTGTTACGAGTTACCTTAAGTTTACTATGAATTTTTCTAGAGTAGAAATCTCTTATCTAGATGTGAAGATTAATAGAATGACTAATGGACTTTTGAATACCTCTATTTATAGAAAACCTTGCTTTAGGAACAATTTATTACACAGACGCTCTATGCACCCAAGATATGTATTTGATAATATTGTTAAAGGACAGCTAATGAGAGCCTCAAGATTAAATCCATGTGCACAGAGATATTCTTTGGAAACTTTAGAATTAAGGAACAGGCTTTTAGAGAGAGGGTACAACTTTAATGATATAAATAAGTATATGAAAGAAATGGAGACGCACAGAGATGGAATAGCAAAACCATATTTCTCCGAATGGGATAGCCATGTGAGACAAAATCAGAAGGTAACACAAGAAGTACTTAGAATGCCTCTATATTTTACAAGAGATGTAAGTAAGATAACTGGCATCATTAAACAGCACTGGCAAGTGTTAAGCCTAGAGGATGATCTACATGAGCTAGTGGGAGAGACCCCTAGGTTCACTTTTAAAAACAAACAGAACTTGAAAATGAAATTGTGCAATAAACCATTAATCCAAAGGCCAATAGTGAATATAGATGATAGGAATACGGTTACTTGTGGTCAATGTAAACAGTGCGTGTATATAGATGTTAGATCAGTTTTCCATCATCCAATTACGCAGGCAGAATATACCTTTAAAACTAATACAAAATGTACAAGTACAAATGTTGTTTATCTTGCCCGATGCGTTTCCTGTGCAAGTTTCTACGTAGGTAAAACATGTAGACAGCTCAGGGAACGCATACGGGAACATATGTATGCAATTAGGACAGGTGCTGAAAATAATGCTCTAGCGAAGCATATTAAACAAATGGGAGCAGAGCATGACTTTTGTTTTAGTGTAATACAAGAAGTAAAACCCAGTATGAGAGGGGGGGATTTAGATGCATATCTGTTAGAGTGTGAACTTAAATGGATTATTAGGTTAAGGGCAGATAGAACCCCTGGTATGAATGATAGAATTCAAATGAAGCCCATACTTAAAAACAAAAGAATATATAGACCATAAGACTTGTGGTTTTATATTGTGTATGTTCTGTTTGTTTGGTTTGAAATGTTTTTAAAAAGTTATTTATTTTTATTTTTATTATTAAATATTTTTAAATAGTTTTAGGACTTTAAAAGTATTGAATAAATTATTTAAATGGTTGTGATGTAATTTTACAAGATGGTTATGAGAACCAATGATATTTGAATGAAGTGTATTTAAATACTATTTGTTTTAATGGCACATTGTAGTTTGATAAAGCCGAGAAGGTGAAAGCGCTTACTGTGCTAGCGGTTAAATAAAGGATCAATTTTTATCACTGGAGTATTATTTTCGTTGGAGTGGAAATTTTGGAGCCTGGAAACATACAGCCTTTGTCTTTACCTGCATGTGGTTGTTCTTTGTACTGTTATTTGTGCTACGAGTTGCAGGAAAGTTAATCGCTTTGGTGGTGTTGCTGTGTCATATTTATAGTTGATACTTGGAATGTTAATGGGTTAGGTAATAGTAAAAAGCTAAAGCTAATCCTACACTTAATGTAGCAAGCTAACTCTAATATCATATTCTTACAAGAAACACACTTAAAGAACAATAGTTACAAATTAGCACAAGAAAATGGATCAAGCAAATTATTTCATCAGGGGACAGCTCTGCTACAAAAGGAACAGCTATTATTATCAAAGAATCCTTTCAAGAGAACATAACTAATAGCAACTATGATACAAAAGGAAAGGTGTTTTTCACTAGCACGCGTCCACAAACAAAACACAGTACTCTCTTCCTCAATATATATACGGCCCATGTTCAAGTCAGCATTTCTTTTTATATGAAATATATAACCTGCTCGTAAACTTTCCCAATCATTCTATCAATATAGGGGGGATCGGAATTGCCTAATTGACCCACTAACTGATAGCTCTAATAAAAACAGAAAATAACCAGACCAAGTCACATCAGCTTTAAATGATCTTATACAAAAATCACAACCTTGTCGATCCCTACATAAACTTGGATCATGACAGATCAATTAACAAATATACTTTTCATTCCCCTCCACATAAAGTATGGTAAAGAATAGACTATTTCCTGATCCGCTCGAACCTCACTAGGTTTTGTCAAAATTATGTTGTAAATCATAGAATAATCTCAGATCACTCCAGAATCACAATTACTTTTAACAAAAACCTCCATAAACAGCGAGGTCCACACAACTGGTACTTAAACAATAACCTTTTAAACCATAAAGAGTTAATTGAGGAAATAGATAAAACTATAAAACACCTGGACCAAGATTCATCACAAAGCCAAATTCCATTAGACATTCAATGGGCAGCCACCAAAACTGTTTTAAGGGGAATCTTGATACAGAAAGCTTCACTGTACAAAAAACAAGAGCAAGAAAAGATTAGACTGCTTGAATCGCAATACACAAGCATTGAATTACAATTACAAACCCAGCACTCACAAGAACTAGAAAGGAAATTACAACATATTCAAAAAGAACTCTACTCTATACAACTACATAAACACACAGTAAATGAACTGAAGCTCCTATTTAATTACTCTGAATGGGTACAAACCCCTTCTAAGGTTCTTGCAAGTATGATAAACATAAAAAAACTCTCCATAATATCCCAGAAATACAATATGAAGATAGAAATCTACATAATAATGATGAGATAATTAACTTGTTCTGAGATATGTACAACAAGATCTATAACCCCGAAAAGCATGAATATTTGTATAATTTACAAGATAAGTTTTTAAATTTAAAATTTCCAAAACTGGATGAAGAACAATATAACTTACAACAGTCCTGTAACAATCAGTGAAATAAAAATTGCGATTAAAAAACTAAAGGTCAACAAATCCCCAGGTCCTGACGGATTTACAGCTATGTTCTACAAAAAACTTAGCCACATATTAGCTCCGATATTGTTAAAAGTCTATAACTTTGTTATAGAATATGGCTTTACAAATACTTAAATAATTCGAAGACGATTTTAATACCAAAACTGAGTTCAGACAAGGTAAATCCTATGAACTACAGGCCCATTGCCCTTATAAATCTAGTCATAAAGATACTGTCTTCATTGTTAGCTAACAGACTACAAAAAACCTTGGACAAAATTATTTCCCCAGAACAAATGGGCTTTATGAAAAAAAGACAACTAAGTGATAATCCCTGTATGTTAGACACCCTAATCTCTCTCTTAACTAAAGACAATCATCCAAGATACGCACTTACAATAAATAGATGCCTCAAAAGCATTTGATAGTGTGGACCAAGATTTCCTTTTCTTAACAATGTCACACTTCTACTTCCCCGCATCATTTATAACTGCCATCAAGATAATATACAACAATGCCACAACCACACTAAGCATTAACAAGAGGTATTCTAAACCCATCAAAATTACAAACGGAACTCGCCAAGGTTGCCCACTATCTCCATTCCTGTTAAATATATATTTAGAACCGCTACTGCTTCATATTTCTCAAAACACTTACCACCATTTCCCAAAGGTCTATAACACAATAGTAAAAGAATCTGCTTTTGCTGACTACCTAAATTTATACTTTGAACTCCCAAATACAGACTTAACAAAAATACTTCCCTCAGTGAAACAATTTTCTACAGTAGCAAATTACAAAATGAACCCTCAAAATCCTCCATATTTTCTCTAAACTCTATAAATCATAATGCAGCATACTTCCCTCTAGTTGAGATACCTTTACTTATAAGCTAAAATACCTAGGCATAAACTTTTCTCACACCTACAAAGAAATGCATAGTTTAAGTTTTCTAAAAACATGGGAAAAAATAAGGCAAGACATCTTAAGATGGGAAAACCTAAACTTCCCTCTTCTGTCTAAATCTGCCATTATCAAAATGAATATTTTTCCCAAAATACTATTTCATCTAAATTCAATCTATCAAAAAACTACTTAAAGAAATGGAAAAGGCCCTCTTCAAATTCCTATGGCACCCTAAAACAAGAATAAGCTACAAAAATCTTACATTACCAAAAATAAAAGGTGGGTTGGGGTTGCCTGATTTTAGCCTATATTACCTTATTATTAAAGCAAACAGGTTGATCCAAATTGCGGAATACGATAGTTCAAAAAAGACTTGGTACCCAATATGGGTTAAAATATGGGCACATTTACTAAATTCCACTAACATAAATCCCAGAGCTGTTCCTTTTCTTCAACCCAAGCAAAAACATTTTACAAACTTCACCCACTAATCAAAAATGGCATTACTGCATTCCAATCTCTTTTCCTATCTATTGATCTGCAGAATTCATTAGTACTGTTACAACCTATACATATGAACCCAAATATTAAGTTAAACAATAAAATTATTGATCCCAAACCATTCCCAATAATTAGAGAATTAACAGTATGGGATATTCTACAACACAAGGAATCTACACTAGATAAACTAAGAGAAAAATTTAAGACGCCAGCTTGCTATAATTACATTCTTTGACAAATTATATCGATAATTAACCTAAATACTCAAACCACAAAATAGAAATACAAAGTATAGAAAATACCCAAAACACAATCAAAGCTCTAACAGCCAAAGAAAAAATTATTTCAAATTCATATAAATTAATAAATGAGTTAAAATACAAATCTGCACTACTCTACTCAAGATACTGGGAAAACTTAAATAACAATATCACAATAATTCAAAAACAAGAAGCCATAAACAATACCTTAAAACTTACACCTTTCAAAAACTTCATATACACACAACCATACCTCTCAACCTGGAAATATCAAAAATCTGGACAAGGCCCATGAAAAATAGGTACAAATCTGTACGCTGATTAATGTAAAATTTGCATACATACACAACTCCGCCTACTCCAGTGGAATTGTGGGATACAACGTTTCAAATGCAGACTGAAGAACAGAGCCAAAATATAGCACCAGAGACTCCCTGTAGCCGTTCCAGTGTCCCATTACCTGGCGATTTCACATCATTTACCATAAACACTAATGTGTGCATACTGCTTTACTACAATGATTATTTGGATTTTATTTTTTACATTTTATAGCACAGTGCGCAAACAGTAATAGATATCTGGCTGCTAAACAAAGCAATATTGTCTCACAATGAAAATAGATTCGGCAATAAAACTTTTCTGCCCTTGAAACTCTCATTCGCTGAAACAGCATTGAAACCCACAGATTACCTTTGGGCTGTATTCAGATCAGAAGCCCCTTGCACACAAAACAAGAAACATACATGCGTTCTTTGATACACCTTCCTGATTTTATTATATTCCTTGTATAATACAGCACACTTGTTAGACTTAAGTTAGAGCACATTTTAAATTTATTGTTTAAACATTTTTCCAGTAGGCAATGAAACAAAATGCATGAACAAATAATGACAAAAGTGCCTTATTCAGAACACTTCCATGATAGTCTACTTATGCAGACACACACACTATATATATATATATATATATATATATATATATATATATGTATATATATATATATATCACAGTAGTGTAAGCCATAGGCATGTTGCACAGCTTCTTGCACTTATTTTTAATTGGGGGGGGGGCAAAAGGCAAAAAAACAGGGACGCATTTTAAACATTGCTTGAATAAAATATTATCACCATGCATTTCACTGCCAAGTCTTGAACCAAGGTATCAATACACTACAGTCAGAACAACGTACCACTAAACCAAATCAACAGCTTGCTGAAAGACAGGAAGACAAACTTAAATGGCTATCATTTAGCGAATTCAGTTCACACAATCAACCTCTTAGCACAAATAAACAGAACAAAGCCAATAATGGGGGAATACAGCCCCAAAACATTTCAAATGCTGATCTTATAAACTTAAAACAAAACCTTTTATTCTAGCAATTTTCTACCATTTATTTTATGAAGAATATGAAGCTTGAAATTGAAATACAAAATACCATTACTCCGTTTAGCCAACAATGCAATGCCTGTTACCATGAGCCACTCTGAATGCATGTTTTCATGTACCCACGCCTTGTTGAGGTCGCACTCGCACATTCTCTCAGAGGGTACTCGTTAGATGAGAATGGTCTTATTTCCTCTTATGGTGCTGTCTTCACAAGAACATAAGCTACCATTTTAACTAAAATTATCTTGGGCACAGTCAGTGCTAAAGCTATTGTTTTGAAGACCTGGATGAAAATTACATGCCTTTTTTCACAAGGACTGCTTCTGGCAGGGTTTCATGACATAATACACACACACGCAAACACACACACTTTCTTCCTTACCTGTTTCCCCTGCATAGCGAAGCGAAAGTCCCTCTCTTGGCAGCATATTCAGCAGTCCCTCTCTCGGCAGCATTAAGCAAAGCAGAAGAAGCAAGTCAGCAGTTCTACGTCCATCTCTCAGCAGCATTTTCAAGGCAAAGCACTTCCCGGCAGTAAAGTCTCCCTCTCGGCAGCATATCCACTTATCCAGCAGTCCCTCATCCCTCTCTAGGCAGCATAAGCAAAGCTTCTTCCCTCGAAACAAGTCAGCAGTTCTGAGTCCCTCTCTCGGCAGCATTTTCAAAACACACAGCACTTCCCCCCGCCTGCTCGCAGCCAGCCGGAAATGATGATGTGAGCCCAATTCCGACTGGCTGGTAGTGCTGTCGGAGCTGACGTCATAGCGCACGTGATGACATCAGCTCCAACAGCGCGAAATTTCAAAAAAAAAACGCAGCAAAGAAATCGGAAATGAAGGGGTGCCACTCTGAAATCATGGCACCCCTTCATTTGGACCCCAAAGCTTGGTAAAAAACGAGTAATTCGGGATGGGTGGGAGGTCTGCACACAACCGATGATCAACAACAACGCATATTATACCAGCTGTTCTCAAAAAAATTGGCTACAAAAAAAGCTCACTGTGCCCCTTCTGCTCTAAGGAAGATGTGGATATTCTCCACATCTTCTGCAGCTGTGAGAAAAGATCTAAGCTCTGGTGTTCTCTACGAATGCAACTAGAGAAAGTTGGTTACACAAAAAACACTCTCTCTTGGGAAACAATGATTCTGCATATAATTCCTAGTTCAGTCAATGGAATGTGTAAGCATATCTTACATTATGCGCATTACTTAAATTCTACATTTCCAAAACTGGGTTAATAATAAAAACGTCTCATGGAGCAACTTTAAAGACATGGCAGTTAAATATATCTCCTCCCACAAACTAGCCACTAAAAGTATTAAAAAAAAGAATGTACTTTCAAACATACTGGAATTCTCTCCTAGAGACAGTTTTGTTAAGTGTACAGAATACATAAAGTTACATGTCAAGCAGGTGGCTGTTTTATAAATAAAAATCTCTTATGTTACTGAACACAAATAGTCGTTTCATTGACACGTAAAACACACTTCTGAGATGTCAACATAAGGATGGCATCCAACATTGTACATACTGTAAATATCTAATTAGCCTTTGTTAGCTTATAATTTTTCTTTCTCTTTTTATTTTATATTTCTTCTTTTGTTTTTCTTACATTCTGGGAAATTAAAGGTACCCTACATATACTAACCCAACACTCAACGTCTTACCAAAACTCTGCTGTAGTGTAACCCTTAGATATGTTGAAATCGTGCCAACTGTTAGTCTTAGTGTTTTCTTGCAAATGTTTAAATGCTTTCTCTGGAAAGTTTGGCTACCTTTACTCTTCTATGTAATGCATGCTGCATTGTCTGTTATTATTATGTACTCGTACTCTTACTTTGTATTTGTGGAAAATACAATAAAAAGGAGTTTTTCAAAAAAAAAATGTTACTTCCAGTGGTACATGGTTTGATCCCTTCAGCCTTCATTTGCCTACTGTGTGACCTTGAACAAGTTGCCTAACCAGACAGTGCTGATGGGCAGTTAGAAATTTGGGCTAGGCTTCTTAATGGTCTCCAGGGCTGCATGCCCAGTAACCACCTATGAACCTACTGTAGATGAAAGCACTTATTCATTAAATAAATTACAATACCTTTGAGAAACTTTGGACCAGAGCGCACCTATCCTTTTGGAAACAGACCCTGGGGTTCATGAAGCTCGGCGCAAGGCCGGTATTAGGCTTGCGCCGACCGTGCGGCGTACAGATGGTGCAGTAGCGCCATATGCATATTAATGAAGGCGAGCTGCCGCCTCGGGCATAGGAAATGAGTGCGAGTGCATGGGGCGTGTCGAAGTGCCGCACGAAGGTGTGGAAATGGCTGTTGACGTGCAACCTAAAATGCTGAATATTACAGTCGGCCTGCAATAGTAATCACACCTGTCAGTGTCCGTGGATACTGAAACATATGCAAAGCATACAAGACAGTTCTTGCGAACACAAAATTAAGAAGCAAACACTAATGCACGTTAGCGAATATCGAGTCTCCATCCCTCAAACAAATGACATTTAAAACCGTGTGCCCATATTCTAATGCAGTGTTGATAGTTATACCAAATGGAAGTGAAACGCATCATGTTAGCGCGCTGCCAATAGCTAAGTCTAGCCCAATGGTCAGGGTTACCACATGTCCCACATTGTGAGGATAGTACACAGCTGGGCAGTTGTGTCCATACCAAAACCATTATAAATGTAAAATATCCTGCGACCGTATGACATAATTATGTCCCACATCGCATGTAATAGTCGCATACAATAGTTATTTCCATATGTAACATGTACCACATGTTACAAGAAATAGAATAAGCAAGTAAACGAAACAGAAGGAGCATATAAACTGCTACAGCAATAAGCTAACATGTAATCATAAAACAAAAGTATTATCCATTGTACTGACCGTGGGTATGTGTTGTCCTGTAGAATCTGATTT